>NW_028277173.1:11265000-11275000 GCF_051122295.1 Plectrocnemia conspersa
TTTGAACTGTCAATGTCACGCAATCGTCGGATTCTTTTACAAGTCTGTTAAGTACACATGAACACGCCTGTTGTTATCACACTATACAAGAAACTGAAAGGTGGGTTAATAAAGCTCTATATATACAATGTATACAGAATGATTATACAACGTGCATTATTCATTTATAAATTTAAACATATCAGCGGCCATCTTTGATCTGAGATGCATCTATAAACGCTTATAGACTTGTGCATGACAGACAATGCACTCTTGGCAGATGCTCTGATGGCACAGAGCTGACCGCGAACGGAAATTTCAGACGCGACCTTGGTCCAATATTGGCTCAGCATCCGTCGTCCGATCTCTCTCAGATGGTGTTACGTCACGGATGCGGAACCTCCCACACTGCAAGCAAGGCGAACAGCATGCGCCGAATGTCATTGTCAATTATTATTCTTTATAAGGTAGCGGTTGTCAATTAAATCGATTGACGGTAATTGGTCGTCGTGACATTAGCAGAATGCCGCTTTTGAGCGACCTTTGAGTGGTTTACATAATAAAATGGATGGATCGATGCGTGTGACGCAGACGGCACTAGCATTTCAAGAAAAAAACGTGCGAAAAATCTATGGCATTTACGAGCGTAATCAATTAAGGCTAATTAGAACCGAGCTTGATCTAATGATGCTTTTATAACGGATAGTCGAGATCAAAGTATTAGTTTCTTGACTTTCAAATGTTTAAAATGCCAGCTAATACTTGAGTACATTGACCATTTTAGTCAAGCGTCGGAATAGACCAAATCAAAACGGAACACAGCTCCGATTTGTAAAACATTAAAAAATGTTTATGTACATGGTAATGCAATAGGTGTGTTTTCATAATATATAGTTATATCGCCCACTAATGTGAAAAATCAGTGCAAAAAGGGTTTTACGCAGAAACAATTTTATGACAACATAACAAGCACTGGGCAGCTGAATATAAATATGGTAGGGAAAACATTGGACTTGATCCTTGCAGTAAATTTATTTATTTATTTAAATACATGTACAGGACATAATACTACACTCTCTGGAAGTTGTCCGAACCGAAGTTCAACTGAAGTCGGCCGAGGTCGCCGACTTCCGAGTAGCAGCCAAGCTGCCACAAATTTCATATGCCGTCCGGACGGCGGGCGTGAATGGCGTATGCACGGCGGCTGCTGTCATGTATAGTTGGCATATTTGCGCGCGATCGAAAAATGTGCCAAATAATCGCAATTTTAAAATTGTCATATTATTCAAATTACGCTACTGATAATTATAAAAGTTTGTGTGGGCACTCACCAATACAATATCAGTAAAAACTTTTCGGTCGTAAATATTCAATTTACGCAAAATCTTTGTCGGCTTTTGCAAAATGCCATAAGGCATAAAAATGATACTTCAGAATACGAACACCACATCTGTTACTATCCTAGAATTTGTCGCCATCGATTCTAAATAAGAATTCGTTATGGTGTGACATTTATATAAACCGATCTAGGAAAATACATAAGGATATTCGAAACGATTTTTTTAACAAAATCAAGTACCACTAATTATTTTTTAATTATTTAATTTTATATGAAAAAAAATATAATATCGATATCTGTTAGAAGAATATACTATCAAAATTATAATTAATCCCTTTTGGTGCCCTAAAATATTCAAAAATGTCAGTAGGAGTCTGTTGAAGTCCCTGATAAGCATGTGGTATTATAACTTGACCACGTGACCACGATGCAGCGCTCGACGTGTGTGTTGATCATAGGACGCCTACGCGCATACCATATCATTATCTCTCTCACTCTCGTCACTTAACACGCGAGAGAGCGAAAGGGGAAGTATCGCACCGCTTGCGCTCGAAAGAGCAGCTCCGACTTCGGTCCGTTTGCCGACAATGTTCGGAAGCGCTCGAAGCTGACCAAGTCAACTGAATTACCCCCACTTTACCTCCCGTTCTCGGTAATCTCGGACAACTTCCAAGATATTTTAGACCAAACTCGACCGAAGTAACCCACTATATTCTCCGTCCTTGGCCAACCTTGGCCAACTTCCAGAGAGTGTAGTGCAAGCATAACAGTTTTACGCTAATGCACCCTATACAGATAAAACAATTCATACATATAGAACAAATAACATACTTAAAAGTTTTAAGTCCTGTACGTGTATTTAAATCAAAAGCCTTTTCAAAATCAGTGTAGACGACACCTGCTTGATTGCCTATATCTAGAATTTTCGTCACAAAATTAGAAAAAAACAGCAGATATACGAAAACCATGTTGTCGATTAATCAATTATTCTTTGATATGATTTGAAGCATACTTATGAAATATGATTTTGAGTACTTTGCTGATAAAATTGGCACGGGTCTATAGTTTCAATTTATGGGAATCACAGAATGGTATTTGTTTGCAACGATATGTTTTTAAAAACAAAAACAGAAAATGCAAGATAATGTCTTACATTTTTTAAGCATACCAGCTGAAATGAAATTGGGATTTCATTTTAATTTTTCAAAACCACACTGAAAGTCAGAAATCATGAAACTATCTATGTACTGTATTTTTAATTTTTTTTATTAATGATCTACAACTGCTACCATTAAATAAAACTGATGAGGTTTTGTACATCTTCTATACACTAGTTTCAAAAAGTTAATTTGCAGTAATCTCCCGACTTTTTGCAGCTTTATGAAACAGATTATATTTTAATAAATAAAAAATGTTGCTACAAATGAGACACCGATTCACCACTCAGTCTGAATCACTGTGCAGCTTTAAATCGATACTTCATCCTCCATCATAAAAAAGCACGTGGAAATGAAACGATTTTCTTTCACCGAAAAAAATAATTAAAAGAAATTGAAAAATATATTAATTAATTTCCTTTGTGTTGGACCGCGAAGTTTTTTTTCTACCCTCGTATATTCACGAAAAAGCCATATAAATAATTTATAACAAATACACATAATATATTTTACGTTACTTATTATTCATAAGCAATTAAAATAAATAAAATAAAAATAAAAAGTTAATTAACCTTTATAATACTAGTGGTGTCAATTGTGGCTTTTATATATATATATATATAAATATTAATTATCATAATAAATGACGTAAAAAGAAAATAAAACACAAAAAACGGTAAAAGGAACATCCGTTCATACAATTACCATATGCTTAACAACAAATTCAAATATGTATGCAATAATAAGACATAATATAAAAAAACTAGCATAATAATGATGCATATACAAATGTGTATTCGCAATCCACAAAATGCAACAGCAATTATAATTTAACGCTACAAACATGAATAAAACATGTACATACATAATTACAACATTTGATACGTTTAATCAACCATACCATTATGATATAATAGTTACTGAGTTCGGTACGAAAAAACGCCACGCGAAACAAACATAACCGCAGTTCGCTTTCACGATTCAGCTCTCTTTCTCATTCTCTCTCTCTCTCTCTCTCTCTCTTTCTCTCGAACGTCCGATTTTTTCTCAATATTTCATAACAAATGTTTAAAAAGCTCTCTGACGTTAGAAAGTTGCCTTTTCTTCGCGCGCACACATACTCACACATTCGCATGCACACAGCTATGCTAAATTCGCCGCAAAACAATTGATTTTGCGTTGATGTTGCGTCACGCGCTTTTCGCGAGAGGAAATGGCACAGGTGCAAAGGAAAAATACATTTTTCGAATACGTCCAGATGGCGTTACAAATGGGGCCTTATGAAAGAGTTACGCTTCCGTGTCATGGCGAATTTTAATTTTAGATTAAAGCCGAGCGCGCGACACTTTAACCGCCTGACTGACTGGCTCAATTCCAATTTTGATCGACTCGATACGTTTCATTGCGTTTGTGTGTGTGTGTGTATGAATATTATTTACGACTTATACAGGTCAATAAAGGTAAAAAGTAATTTAAATATGGAAATGGAAGGAAGCGGAGGAGAGAATTTAATTACGAAAGCTCCCGGCGTATCTTTCCTCGATGAGTCTTGCTTTGGCAAACTGCAACTTTTTCGCCAAAATAAAAACGGTCGTTTAAAGTTCTCCTAACGCAAGTTAACATATAGTTGGATAGATTTAATTAAAATTAAAAATATTTACCTCACGTTAAAGAGCAACCGTCCCACTTTTTACATTTTATAATACAAAAACGAGAGTAAAAAAGTTTTTTCGTCTTTGATGTTGTAAATATTCTAACATACACATATAATGTAGGCATACATACGTTTACATATACATTTTTTCTCGGTATCTTTTCTTTTCATCTTAATAAAAGTTGGCAACTCAATTTTCAACTCATCTCGTTGATTCAACTGATAATTCAACTGAAAACTAAATTTATTATAGTGTAAACATAAACAGATGTATGTACATTAATACATGTTTGCATTTTTAGTATCATTTATATATAAAACTGTACAAACTATGGTTGTTTTAAGAATGTATTACTAGCCGCACACAATAACACGTCTTATATCATAATGACAAAATTTGTGAGTAGAAAATTTATTGTCTTTTAAATAGAAATGTCATTAGTGTATGATTTGAAGAGGAACGGCTCCAGCAAACTACCCTATGGGACTCCAGCTGAAATTATATGCGGTATCGAGAGTTAATTATTTAACGAAATAGTTTCGTCTTTTCAGATACGAGCGTATTATGTTTATAAGATTTAAGCGGGGTGACAATATGAAAAAAATATTGCATAGCCAAAGAAAGTTAAAAAATCAGCTATTTATTTTTTTAATAAACACTATATAAAAAATAGTCTATAAGGCTGAAAAGGTTACCGAAACATAGAGTTTGTCAATTAGACATTTTTCTATGCTTATTTAACAACTAATTACAAATGGTGCACATCCCCACAGTGTATCTCAATGGACCACTCTTTTAACCAATAAGATTGGTATAATTATATCCATCTTAAAGTGTCATTCAAAATAAAAATAATATTAATAAATCACTTGTATTACATTGAAGATAGATTAAAGTATTGCTTTATCGTAGTTTATAGTATATATTTAAATAGTAATTATAATATTAATCTTCCATTTCCTAAACACTATAGAAATTCCGCTCAATTAATAAACAATGACTTGTAACACTGATTTGTTTTTAGTTTATTAACTGATTAAAAAAAATATAAAATGGCAAGTCTCAAAAATAATTTAACATGATTTCATTCCATATAAAAATAAGTATTTCTATACTTATTATCAGAGCTGTGGAGTCGTTAAAAAAAAACACGACTCCGACTCCGACTCCGATTCCGATATTTACCAACAATACGACTCCACTCCGACTCCGACTCAAAAAAGTTTAATTTTATCAGGTATTTTTGGTGTTTTTCTACACGTTTAATATTCATAAGCTATACACATTAATTATTACGCAATAAAAAATTCATAAATTTCATAATTTAAAAAATGCTCGGAGTCGCTCATTTTTCACGACTCCGACTCCGACTCCAACTACGGCCAAAAAACCACGACTCCACGACTCCAACTCCGACTCCACAGCCCTGCTTATTATACAAGAAAACGTAGTTCTAAAACACGTTACTGGAATTATAGAGTAGGAGGTGTCAATTGAAATCAAGTCTAAGGGCATCAGTGACTTAACAAGTTGTTTGTTACAAGACTGGTTTTTCCGTAATTTTCATTAGCGAATCTTTTAGTAAGCTTTAATTAAAAACTTACATTAATTATTATCAAAACATATAAAAGAGCGGCGTTGATTGTATGTAAATTTAATCGAAAGGCTCGTGCGACCGATGCTAGAGTGAAAGCAGTAATTATGATATGATTTATGTAACTAAACGTATAAGTAAAATATATTTATTATTTATGTGTATATAGTATGTATATACTACTTATATATATAGCACATACAACCGATTCGCCCATAGACTAATCGTTTATTATTTAGCGAACAATGACAGGAGTAGGATAATTAATCATAATTATTGGCAAGGTAATTTTCCGACCAATATCGATGATTATCAAACGCTCAGTTTGTGTCGTTTATGTCCACCAATTAATTGTCGAAAATCCATCATTTTTATATATAATTATCTTCCTCCGTAGGAACGGGGGTGTTGTGTTTATATTTTTTTCAGCTGTGCTTTTAAAGCACAAAACGTACTTTATGAAGTGTCGTCTTACAATCCAGTTTTCTGGGGAATAGAGAGAAAATTAAATCTGGAATTCTGAGAAACGTGCTCTTTGTGAGCTCGAAAGAAAAATATTCTTGCGTGTGCGCGCGATTAAATATGGAATTTTCGTAGATTTCACATAAATAAATTATAAGGTAATTCTGACCTTCCGATTTGATTATTTGAGCAGTTCCGAGAAAACTCCGCCTCCTGAAAATATAAATCTTCAGGGCCACCATATGAACGCCAAAAATAAACTAGTTTAATTTAAATATATACCCAAATTTAAATATATACCCAAAAGAAAGGATGTTTTTATACTGAATAATTTTTAATAATTTTGTAACCTATTTGTCGTTCAGGACGCATGTCTTTCTTTCGATAGTGTTTGGATTAACATCTGGAGAGAGCGTTTACGAACATAACAGCAAAAAACACCCCCAAGTTTAAATGGAAGATTTCGTTACGAGTAAGGTGTTTTTACGCACCTGTATGCTGTATGAATTTCAAAAAAAAAATCGGCAACCACAGCAACCAAAAACGTTTGTGCCGTCTATCGTGAAATTTTACTGGTTCGTCAATGTCAAAAATGGTTGAAAAATTTAAATCTGATTTTTTTTGTTTGGAAGATAAGTCTAGAAGTGGAACACCTAAAATCATCAATGATGACCGCATAGGTGCAGAAATTGAAGCCAATCCAGAGATGTTAATTCAGGACTTAACTGATAAGACAGGATATTCATGGTCTAGCAATTAAAGAAGTTTAAAAAATATTGGGTAGGCATGGAAACACGGCGAATGGGTACCACACGCACTAAGCGACGAGAACAAAGCGACGCGCCTGCCTCATACTGCGAGAATCAAACGAGAAAAAATGAATGCTCTCGGATGTTCATATGAATCAGATTACTATTTATTTAGTCTCTACAACATAGTTTAATAGTGTTATTGAAGTTAAAACATTCCAGTCAGTTTTTACAAACGTGGGAATAAAACTTTCCCGATCGATGGAAGAAGGTTGTATCTGTCAATGAAGATTATTATGTAGAATAATATTGCAAAATAAATTTGTTATTGGAAAAAAAAATTCATTTAAAAAAACGTTCATTCTTTTGGCTACTACTAATATATAAATATTAGGTTGATGCATAAGTAACGTCGTATTTTTACATCGACTATCATATATTTTTTTTTAACAACTGTTTTAATACCTGTGCTTAATGTTGTATTTGGATTATATAAAGGAGGGTTTCTTCTAACATTTTTTTAGTATATCGTTAGCGGTTAAGTTATACAGAGCCCTTGTGATTTTTTTAAAATGTCATAGAAAAAAGTCCATATTCGACATTTTTTACTTTTATTTTTTTAAAGGCCATAATGCAACATTGGCAACCAAAAACATATGTGATGTGTACCGCAGAGGTGCTATCGATGTTTGAAACAGTCAATGATGGTTTGCTAAATTCAGATCTGGGAATTTATCAACAGCTGATGAAGAAAGAGTGGGGCGCCCTTCAACCACCGATAATGATGTTCTGAATGACATACTTGAAACTGATTCCGTCAAAATACCAGGGACATCGCAATGAAGATGTAATAATTCAATATACGGTGGTGAGGCATCAGAATCACGGTGGAATGGTTTCCAAGTACAACGTTTGGGTCCCGCACAACTTGTCACCCGCAAACCTGCTGGACCGAGTTGCCACATGTGTTTCTTTGTGTGCGAGACAAAAGTATGAACTTTTTTGCTTCAAATAGTGGCTGGGGATGAAAAATTTGTTGTCTATACCAATAAAACTAGGAAGCGACACTGGGTCAAGCCAGGACAAGTCCAAATAACCACTCCAAAGGCAGAACATCATTAAAAAAATAATGCTTGTGTTTGGTGGGATATGAAGGGTATTACTTATTACGAGTTATTGTAACCTAACCAAACAATTAATGCTGATAGATATTGTGAACATCTGCAAAAATTAAACTCGGTACTCGTAAGAAAACGACCTGAACTTAGCAATCGCAAGGGTGTCGTCTTTCATCACGACAATGCGCGGCCTCATTCTGCAATGATGACACAGCATAAATTAAAGGAGCTCAATTAGGATGTTTTAAAGGATCCACCTTATTCTCCTGACTTAGCTTCTTCTGATTTTTACTTGTTTTTATCTCTACAAAATTATTTAAATAGAAAAAAAAATAATACAACAGATGAGGTAAAAACAGCACTAAGTTCGTTCCTTGCATCGAAACTAGAAAGTTTTTATTCTAATAGGATTTAAAAGTTGACAGAAAGATGGGAGACAGTCATTAGCAGTAACGGAAAATATGTAGTTGATTGATTTAATTAATTTTAACTAAAAATATTAACTTTTGTTTTCTTAAAAAAATACGACGTTACTTATGCATCAACCTAATATATATATATAGAATACGTACAAAAAGTAGACCCTATTTTTAACCCCTGATTTCGTGCAAAGTATGATAAGGAGCGCAGTTTTGTTGGAATCAAATCGTCGCATGGAAATATTTTTCAATATGAATCCATTAGAGTGGAATCCGACATTGAAATTTAGATAGAAATATTTATGCGACCTTCGCACATGAACGTCATTTCTACCCCTTAGCACATGAACGTGATATTTTTCAGATTTTTAAATTTACACAGACAATAACAAGTTGTCTATAAAAAAAATATCTTAAAAACTGATATTCGCTTAATCTTCAAGTTGACGAACCTATTCTAGCCTTCCTGTTTTTATGGTTTTCTTATATATATTTGCAACTTCAGTAATAAAATCAGGGACGTCATTTAGGGGGAGGGGCAAGTGGGGAGCATTCCCCCACCGCCCTTGAATTTGGCCAGTAAAATGCATTTTATGTAATAAAATACTATGAATCTTAATGAAATCGAAATATTAAAAAAAAAAGGACCACTGCCTGGGCAGCTTTTTCCCTCCTCCTTGGAAAAAACTGATTCTGAACCAAATATTCGAGTTATCCTTCAAAGAAAATCTGAATAAAAACAGTCTCGAATTTATCACGAAAATATTTTTGTGAAATCATATCTGAATACATTTTCATTGGTAGATATATATTTTAACTAGTAAAAGTAAAATTTATTTGGCAGGTACTAGTAAAATCATATGTGAAAAAGCTATAATGATGTAACTGAATAAAATGAGTGTCATCCTGCTTTCAGACATTTCCCAAGTCTTTATATGTATCACTGAACTCTAACATCGTATTTTGGATAGCGTGACGTAACAAAGTAATTAAGTTACAGATACGTATAAGATAATAAAGGATGGTTCTACAGTAACTATATTATAGTCAGTTCGAGAGCTATCCATTTCATCAACTTTAGAAAGAGATGGCAAGTTTGGGTTAACGCCCCTACTATTAGTCTAAAGCACACGATACGGATATACGTTCGATATACTTATCATTAATCCGGATTATTTTTTGAACTCGTTTATAGATTTTTTTTCTATAAATGTGTTCAAACACATTTTGTTCTATAAATGTGTAAACCCAAACTTTATAAATTATGAATAATAATGAAATGGATAGATTTCGAACTGACTGTGTTAACCCAAATATACTGTAGAGTCTACATTTAATAGTTTAGAGTCTACTTTAATTACAGTTTGTATTTAGTCTACAGTGTAGACTAAATACAAACTGTAATTAAAGGTAAGACGAGTAATATATTTTTTTTAAATACGTTTTAAATATTTATGTTAGTACGTCACACTATTTTGACCGATCGTGTGATCGTATCAATACGATCAGCAACGTCGGGTTATAAATA
>NW_028277173.1:12360000-12425000 GCF_051122295.1 Plectrocnemia conspersa
GATAATTAAGTGCAAACTGTTCAGTTTTAGTTTTAGTACACTTAAAGTGCCGATAGAACAATGTCGACATAAATATAAACAAAGCTTCGAAATAAATTGCATTCAACGAGAGGCTTGTTTTGTTTAAATGATATGTGAAGATAAAAGGTGTCTATATATAGATAGATATGTTAAACTAGTGGATATGTGTGTGTATTAAATACAAATTACTATTTTTTAAATTAAAGCCTTAAAAATATATGTATATAAACAAAATGAATCTTTTGATTTTCAATAAATCATTAAGCACACTTAAAATATTATGTAGAATGGTTAATAAAAATAATATTTAATATTGTTTATTTATGTTATATTCACACAAAGGTTAACAGTAAAACTTGACCGTTAAATTCTCGTAAAATTTAATGTAATAAATTACCATGCTTAAATAGAAAGCGTTAAATTTTATTTATACTAAAGGAAAGAAGAAATGTACAAATAAGATTTTATTGCAAAAAAATATGATTTACATTAAGGGTCGGCCCACTTTTTTTGTAAAGTACCGCATCGGAAATATTTTAGGCTTGGCGGGCAAGAAAACAAAATTTAAGTTAGCCATACAAATATACTACATAGTCTCAAGAATCGGTGATTACGACAAAACGAAACTTAAAATCAATTAAAAACATAATATTCTAAATCTAAAGCACACACTACTTTGATGAAATTAATTTATATAATATATAAAAATAAAATAATAGCAGGGTATATGGGTCGACAAGAGAATAACACGCATAGGCTTACAGCTATTGGGAATCTATCCTAAGATGGAAAAACCAAGTAAAAATAGTTCATGAAACCCTGAATTCAGGTATCGAGAGAGATGGATAAGAATAAAAAAATAAAGCCATATGATGTTCCTTAGTAGTTTTAAGTAACATTAACGGCAATTTTGTACAATGAAAATTAAAAATTATACATTTAACGCCGTTTACAGCGTAAAGCTTGTCAACGTGATAATTGAACAATCAAAAAGTATCGGGGTAAGTGTGTCGAGAGCCAAAAAGCTTCAGGGTAAATCCAAATTGTCATACCGTTACATTAATTCGTCGTTAAGAGGCGAAATTGCATCTTGTTTTCAAAAATTGCAAGTTGTAGTAAACGAACATCTCGAAGAAGTGAAATTCTCAAAGAAAAGAGAAATTTCTTCTTACCGCGAGACAAAATTAATTGAAGCTTTCGTTCGTGTGTCCTGTCGCATTTTAATCGCGAATAATATGTTATCGAACGATAAAGCGGAGGAAGTACAGAGGGAAAACTCGCAACTACAAATTAAGAGAAATTTAAATGTGAATTAATTTATAAAAATAACGAGAAAAACGGTATTTCAGTGCATTGATTGCTGTGATACTGATAAACATATAGATTTCACCAGTTTATATGATACAAATCTTATATATTACTTTGTAATATGAATTGCCCATCTAAATTAATGCTATAATAATTAATTACATATTTAAAAATTATCTCAACAAAGTTATTTAAAGCTAATCATTTTTATTATAATCCTTTTATATCGGTATATAATATTATGCAACCAAATATATATTATATATAATGAACAAAGAGGCAATCAAATTTGTTTTGTTATGAATTTGAGTTCAAGAACTGACCTCGTAAATAATTTATAACACATTTTTCAAAGAGAACCGCTTTAAAGCACCATCCTATGATTTATTAGTTCGATTCGTTTTCATTTCTCTAAATCTTAACCATAATTGATGAGCTCTACATAACATTGTGTGTATTAATCATTGAAAATCAGTGATGACATTACAAGACCAATGGATATTTTAAAAGTAGAAAATGGTGACTACTTTGAAAAATAAATAAAGATGTTAAAAGGCAATCTCTAAATAAAATGCTTCAGAAATATTTTCGATGCAATATAATTTATCATTATATTATATTTGAGATATAAAAATCCGCTAAATAATACTTCAGCCGATAATAATATTATCATTTTTATGTTTTCTTCTCGCAGATAAATTTCACATTAGGCCGTCAATATGACCTTTAGCAAAAATTATAATTTAATGTCTTGTTCTAAATAATTTTAATACAACATACGTATAAGGCATAATGGCATTTCAATATAGTTTTTCTATATAGGATGTAGGCGTGAGAACTTATTATAATATTAAAATCATATAGGCACAATTAAGAGATGGATATTTAAAAAAAAGTACCACAACATGCCCACGTTCATTGTCGTCGTTTTACCGAAGTATAATAACGCCTCCAAAGTTTCCCATCCTGTCAGTACTAACCAACTAACGTAATATTACACGAACTCTATAGTGCGCAAGAAGTCGTTAAGGTTCAACAATGATCAGACCACCAATAGAGAATACCTGATTTGAGTCATAAACTAATTAATTATACCGTCAAAGATTACATATGAGATTATCCATGGAACAGTGTACCAAATACGGATAAATCTGATTATAAAAATGGTGTAATTGCACACAATACTATCGGCATCGATAATTTTTTTAATACACCATTAATTCATTTAAGAGTTTGTTTTAAAGAGTCTGAATCTATGACGCACTTATCAAATGGTTTATGCGTTAAAAAAATGTGTCGAGTGGATCAAATGTGTTACAGTTAATTACTGCTACTGCTGTATAGTGTTACAGATCCTTACTTGAGATTATTCAATTGGTCCTAGAAATGGTACCCATTCAGGAGGTCAGCGTCCCTTGAGCGCCCTCGTTTCGCATTCCAAAGCTCTATAGAGCAAAGACAAATGACGTGACATGACTTTTGCTGCTGCAACATATTATCCCGACACATGTTTAAACCGACAATATTTTTATAGGCGCGCCTAGAAAAGAAATCTCATATTGTGATGTAGTAAGTTGTAGAACATCTGTCTAGTTAATTTGCTCGATTAAGAAACGATTTCGAAATCTATATTATAATTTTCAAAGTTTAATTATTAAAACCTAACGAAATAAACGCAAGCGATTATTTAGAGCTTAATGTACGTAAGTACATTCTAAAATAATTATTTATATTATAGCAATGTATAATAGTATAAATTCAGTAAAAGCTATCATAAACCATGTAATTTTCATGCGCTCAGCAATGTTAAAGTTAATGAAATCAATTTCTCTATTCTTGGAGATATCAGTTGGGACACGCCCATTTTACTCAATAGAAAATATAATGGACAGAAAATAAACTATAAGCTAAACAACTTAATTTTAAAATTCACTGAATCTGAGTTGATTACCACGTCATAAACAAACCATCAGGTTATTAATGAGGCGACCCTGATAGGTTCCTATTGATTCAGCGATTGAGGTAACATTCTTATTGATTCATAGCTATATGCATTTTCATAATTCTTAATTCACATTGCCTTTCCCTTAACAATAATTACCACAAAAATACAATCGCTCAATGTGACAAGAGTTGGATGCTTTTTTCATACTCAATTTAATGTCGCAATTTCACGAGCGAAACGTCAATATATATATATATATATATATATATATATATATATATATATATATATATATATATATATATATATATATATATATATATATATATATATATATATATTGGAAAATGAAATAACTAAAAAAACATAAGACTATGCCCTATAGGTAAGTATCAGTGCTACCAAAATCATAAATGCTTCTGGAACTTTTGGTTTTTGGAAAAGCAAAAAAAACTAAACCATTAAAGGGACTGTAATTAAAAACATATTGTTAATTATTGTTATATATTATATTTTTGGGCTATGCGTTATGAGATCGTCGCTTCTCAGCAAAAAAAGCTACATACTTATTTCTGGACTGGAAGACGACGCAATGACCCTTTTTTGGTGTTGAAACAAATAATTGACATAATTATATAAATAGGGGAATCTTATTTGTTCGGGAGCATTTTGTCAAGTAACTTTAAACCATGCGGTCAGTCATCTGACCGATAAATATCAATCTTTACCAAGTCACAGCTAACATATAAAGATTATAATTATTTTATGGTGAATTCATTAAAACTGGAAAACCGAGACTTTCACTAGGAGATCTCAAATCCTCCCCTAAACGTTCCGCGATGGACTCACAAATCAATATCAAATCGGTGAGCTTCGTCGAGATATACATATGTACATACATATAACATAAAATTGGATTCAACGGCAGGATTCATCAAGAACCGACAATATATATTACATTAATATAACCAAAAAGGAGCATTGATGGGTTCCTGAAGTAAGAGATTTTTTAAAAAGTAAAAGGTTGCCACATAAAGCTGTATTAGATAATACTCCTCATTCGAATAAAACCATATAGAAAACAAACGACAGTATTATAGCTGTAATTTTTACCGCCTAATATTACATATTTAATTCAATACATGGTGTTATATAATATGATCAATGAAACGGCTTTATCGTCCTGGTCTTTTCAAAACGCTTGCTGAGAAAGATGATGGATTAATCATTTTCTGGAGAAAAAAATGAAGACATTGCATGCTATACATGAAATAGCACAATCTTATTCAAAAGTATATCAGTATGTTATACTTGGTCGATCGTGGAAAAAGATTCTAAAGAGACAGGCAAGTGATATATCTGAAACATGCAGATTAATAAAAAATTTAAAGTGCTTTGAAAATGACAATCGGAAGAACAATAAGGAATGGTTTGTTCACGATTCAAATGATCCGGGTTTTTTGCTTGAATGATGCGGGTCTCGTTTCTATTGTCACTCAAACAATAGGATGGGAGTTATAATACAAGTGAAGAAAATACTAACAATTATATTAGTCACAAAACGGCACTGATTTATGTTGAAACTTGACTACACTTTATCGACCAAAGGGAATTCAAATATAATGGTATAGTAGCTCTTAAAAAATTAGGACTGATATTCGAAAATTATTGATTCTCAAAACATTGATAATCTATATTATAAATACATTATACATATTTTAAAACCAAATAAAAATTGATCAGTGTTTTTCAATTATCCGTACCCTTCCTCCTCGACATTAACCCGGATAATCGAGAGTATATTGTAATTTTATGTATAAGTGAAAGTTGAAAGATGGTCCATTCATCACCCCAGGGTAATATATCATTCATCGATCGTCAATAAATGCAAACTTCTACCTTTTAGATCCAAAGCTACGTGACCAAAGAACACAAACTAAAATAAAACGCAGCCGGTTAGATCTTTCCCCATGGTCATTGAAGCTTTGTCCCATGGCACGGTTGAGATCGTTAATTCTAATTTTACCGACTTTGTTGATGTATCACTTCCTGATGTGGTACCCAGGCGTGGAAGTCGTCATGACCCATACCAGAAGACAGTGACTTTCGGTGTTCGAATTCTTTCCCATCACCATCAATCAGCGCTGATCGAAAAGCCCCGTATAAAAACAGTACTAAAATTATCATTTGTCGGCATGATCTCATTAGTACAACAAGAAAACTTTTAAGCTATAGGAAAAAAGCATAGTTGAAAGTTTGCAAAAATATAATTTGCAATGATATCATCGACCAATACGACGTATTATTAATATGTTAGACATGCATATTTCGTTCACAAAAAAAATGAGCGTTCAAGAAAGTGCACTGTATAAAAACGAAGCTGTTAGTATGAAACTCAGTTTTGTATAAATACAATACTTTTTTTATATATTATAAAATTATATGATTTATCAAGTTCATATAAACATCAAGTTTGGAAAGAATGCAGGTGTTGTATTATACATAAATATTAACAGAACGGAATTAATTATGAATCGGTACTAAGTAAATTGGCTAATATCATATACAATTTTTCATAAAAACCTACTAAACATCATATTACAATTAATAAGTAAACATACACACATACCAAAAATATTTCCCACATACGTACTTTCTAATTAAAATAATTTCTGAGCATCATTAACGTAAATATTAATACACAAAATAAAATTTAAGTAATTAAAGTGCTTGTTAAATATTATAGATATGTCCTGATTCAGGAATGAATAATAAATTATATAATGTTAACATTCTTGTATTATTAATTAATCTTAAAATAATTTTAATGTAACTTTCTATTTGTTTTCGGTGGGCAGACCCAATAATTTCTACTCATTTATCGTTCATAATTTTTCTTGTGTATATGTATTTGGACTTCGAAAAAAACAAACATCGGTTACAACCACAAAATTAAAACAACCGTTTTACGAGTTTCTTTTTTCCTTTCGTCGCTCGCACGAAATATCTTTCTTGTTTACACACAAATCAGACGTTAGATTCGATAAACACAGTTCAGGAACTCTAAACTCTTCCTATTTATGACGCCGTTATTTTTCTACATAGAGTCGACTTCAAAGAAACATTCCCAGTAGCATTTTCGAAAATTTTCTTTTTACATGAGAATATTAAATTGCTTTAATAAATATTAAATTGCTTTAATAAATATTAAATTATTTTATCCAATTTTAATGACTAGCTGTCGGTACCTCACTATCGTGAGGTACCGATAGCTAGCGAGTGTGCGAATACCGGACCCTCAACTTTTTGGGTTTTAAATATAATTTTTGCTTCGTTCTGATTTTTTTAAATATTTTTTAAAATTTAATGGTTCAAATTGGACATTACTATTTAGGATTTTCAATGATAGACAAAATAGTTCAATCTATAAAAAAGTACTTAACATTTTCAATTCATTTGAAAATAGGTTTACAACTTGACTAAATATTTCCAGAAGAAAACATTTTATATTATTTATTAGGTTTACAACGTTAGATTTTATCGTTATATTGAAACTTAGATATTTAATGATAAATCTAAATATTGTATATCATTCATGAATAAGTTTAAAACTTGGCTAGATAATAATAAATTAAAAATTGTACTATGAAATTTCAATACAGCGAAGCTCGCGGAACCAATGAATAAATTTTGGTATACTGAAAATTCGTTATATTGAACGTAAGGAAGATGATATATTTTATTTTTAATTATCACATTACTACAACATCAAAATAACCTCTTATAAGGTTGACAGAAAGTTTTTTGCCCATTTTTAAGGATACTGTATGAAACAATAAAATTTGTGAAAAAAATGTTTTATAAAAAAAGTTTGAGGGTCAGCGAAACACCTGTAATGTCGCTTTTGAACACACCTGTCACACACCACGTCAAGAACGAACTAAATTTGGAGAAATATTGTGTAAAGTTGCAACGTCATTCTTAAATTCGGATCAAAATATTTCGTTATACTGAGATCAGTCTTCGTTATAATGAAAACATTTTGTATGCAAGTTTTTCGGGGACAAATTAAAGATTCGTTATACTGGGAATTTTGTTATTTCGGTATTCGTTACAAAGAGATTTCGTTGTAATATTTTTTAAAATAGGTTTGTAACTTTACTAAATATTATTAAAACAAAAAATAGCAAAATGTTTTCAACATAAAAAATAATATTAAAACGTAACATTTTGTATCATTTAAAAGTAGGTTTACAGTTTAATAAATAATATTAATAATAAATAGCATCGGTTACACATCCGCTCAAAAATATTACTGATATGAAAAAATATTTTGTTACACCTTACTAACGCTACAACACAATCGATCATATATAGTTAGTGCAATGTGAGTGATTATAAGTCATTGATTGTGTTTTAGCGTATTTTATGTGTTTGAGTGCCATTTTTAACGCTGCATAACACAATTATATCATAAATTTAAATTTTCGTAATAAAAAAGTTTTTTGGTGACACCATAAGTTACTTTATAATTTAAAAAAATATTTCTATGTTTTATGTGTAAATATAAAAGTCAGTTTTTAATTACATTTACTAATGAGAAAGAAACAATAAACTAAAGATATCAAGCACCTAATCTGTTACTTTAGACCAAAAGTGCGTTTTAAAAATATTAATAATTTTGAAATCTTTGTCTTTTTTGATTAAAAAATATTTTGATTTACATCTTTTTTAAAGTAAATGTTTTTCTGCGTAGCATTATATATTTTAATAATTAATGAGTGTAAAAAGTTTTTACTATATTTAAAATTAATAATAAACTAATGATATTTAAAATCTATAATAAATTATTAATATTTAAAATCCATAATAAAATAAAAAATATTTTTAATGTTGAAAAAAATATTTTGAATAAATCTTGAAATTTTATTCTGAAACTTTTAATTTAAAAAATATTTAAATTAGTGTTATACATTTTTGTGTAGTTTACTTTCAAAGGCGTCAGTAAGAGGGATTTTTGCAATACCGTGCGCTTAGTAGTTGGTTGGTAATGAATAGTACTTATTTTGAAACTTTGCCCCTTTTTGTTTAAAATATTTTTTAAAGCAAAGTTTTAAAAATTCTCTAAAAACTAAAACTTTAAATTGCCAACGTTCGCCAAAATTTAGGTACATATTTTTTCTGTATAGAGAAGCTAATACATATCCACATTATTTATATTATATTTTAAATCTATACACTAAAAAAATATTTTAAAAAACATTTTTTTTTGTATTTGATGATTTTTATACATATTTTAATAAATTTTATACAATTTAAATCGTTAAAATAAATTTCGCTCGTTAAAATCAATTTCGCTCGTTAAAATCAATTTCGCTCGTTAAAATCAATTTAGTTCGTTCTCAAGCGCGGGACTTCCCAAATTTGCTTTGACAGTTCTTCTGTCACTCTGGCAAGAAATATGTTATAATCGCGGCATTTTTGTTAAAAAGTGACAATTGAAGATGATTCAAGTGATGCAGCATTTGAAATTATAGACAAAACTATAAATTGTGGGTGTGCCAATAAGTGTTTAGTTATAAATGAATAATATAACACGGTTATTCTAACAAAATTACTATTGACTTTCCAGGATCTAATATTAAAAGACAAACAGCGGTGATTTGGCAATTAAAGGTATACATACCGAAGTTAATTAAACATATTACAATGCTAGTAATAATAAAAAATATATGACATATTGTGACAATTTTGTAGAAGATGAAAAGATGCCAATCTACGTGTTTAATCCTCTACAGTACATCCATCAATTGTGTTCTTTGGTTGTCGTTTAAATTTAATTTATGGATTATATTAGTAGTAATAATGTGTTCAATGTTTACTCTTGATAGGAGTCTTATTGTTTTTTAATTATTTTTCAGAAGCAATGATGGAACAATTTGATGACCTATATGGCTACAACGTAGAATTGGTATATATAAACAAAGAGTTAATCTTCTCATGTTGAAGTCACTGTCAGCAAGTATTATCTTTTAATAAAGAACATACTACATAAGTTTGATGTAACTGAATATCTTAAATTTGGCTATTCAGAAAGAGGAATGATGGCACAGAACAAAAATTGTACATATTTTGCCACATCGGAATTAAAAATAACCCACTCTTAGATATTTTGGCTATCGATTATTCCAGGTATGCAATCACATATTTATAATCATTGTAAAATGTCGTTTATTAGATAACATCCAAGAAACAACACATTTATAAGCTGTCCGACAGCGCCGATTTGATCGACATTAACTTTCAATCCTCATACATACCAAGGATATATTACACGTTCATGTTTAAAATTGTACATTAAATCGGAAGCAATGATAATGTTTATGTAATATAAAAGGAGAAATTCACTTTTGGGCCTCGGAGCCCGGCGACGGGATTTCAAAATTTGAAGATTTCATTACAAAGATTGTTTTATGATTGTTTATCAAATTTAATCAATGTATTCTTCTTATCCTAAACACATTATGTATATATTTAATTTTCATAGTTATATAACACACCTAGTTAATTTGCAATCCGATTATTTATAAAAGCAAAAACTCACTTTTAGGCCTCGGAGCCCGTCGCCGGGAATTCAAAATTTGAAAATTTCATTACGAAGATTATTTTATGATTGTTTATCTAGTTTAATCAATGTATTCTTCTAATCCTCAACACATTATGTATATATTTAATTTTTATTCAGTCAAATGACGAATTAATGAAAATTATTGTCGCGTAGCAAAATTTTATTATTAAATAATAATTATTTAAAAGTGTTGTCACGGTACTATCTATTTGAATTTGAATGCTTATTTTTCATTGGTCGACGCTATTTGAATATTTGAATGCTTATTTTTGATTGGTCGAAACAACAGAACGCATTACCGGCGGCTCGAAAATCAATCGGAACAAATTCAATTTTAATTTTTATTATTATTTATTATTATAATTAAATATATTTCCTTTGTTTACGTGTATTGTTACACACTGTTAATACAAAGCCATACGATTTACAGAGTAGATAATTGAACGGAGAATGTTTCGTTTAAAGTTATGCGCGTCCGGAAGCGACGGCGGAAGCGGATTAGAACAATTATATATAAGATGGTATTTAAACTATAAGCAAAATAAGAATAGAAAAATATTTTCATGTGCTTTATGTTATATTATTTATTTAGGTCCCTAATTTTTTTTTGTGAAAATTATATAATAATTAAAATATCAAATATTTGCTTCGAATTAAAGGGTAAGGTAAACGTATATAAACTATATATTTAAGATTACAAAAAAATGTAAATCAACTAATAACAATTAGTAGTATATATAACACGCAGATTTTCTCAAATCTTGGAATCCAACTGAAACAGCCCCCCAAATAATAAATAGCAAATGGAATTCAAATTTTCTAAACTATACGACTTGAAAGGGGATATTAATATTTCATTTATATCCAAAATTCAGTTAATTCCATGCTGCTAAATTTTGTTTTCTACGCATTGTTACAAGATAGTGAATTCAGATGAAGCACTGGCATTAAATGAATCTTAAATACATGCAAATTTATTGCTGAAAATGTTTTGCAAAAATGGATTTTAAACCACTAAATTCCGGTATTTAAATATTACATATATGACTCAATTAATCCAAAATTATCTTGATATTTGTAAGATATTAAGCGGGGCTGCAGTTTTAATGTTTTGTATTAGTGTCTAGGCTCTAAACTTAAAGCTTCGAATTTCACATTTGAGCTCCTACATATTTAAATATATGTATTATACATATGTACATATATTCAACAGTGAGACCTGAAATCGACTTTTGTAAATTAGCAACGCTCGTGAATTTTAAAGACGAGCCACAGAGAAAGTTTTCAGTTGCTTATAACGCTGATCTATATGAGATAAAGTGTAAAATCACTATAAAGTGGGATTTTAAAAATCTTTTGATGTTATGCTACGTTTTTCGTCCGATCATTTTTTTATCGGTACATATTTTTCTGATAATGCTTTATTTGTTAATTTTATCTAATGTTATCTAATGAATTTGACATGCAGAAAAAGTAAATATAAGTATTTAAAAAAAATTGGCATTTGATACAGCTTCCGGTTTTGTTAAATCATTTCTTTTGAGTGGCAACTTTAAAGGCTTCATTAAAATTTCCTATCGAATTGTTGAGGTGTATAACTGCATACATTTGACCCGCACAGCTGAGCACTGCAGTGAAATTAAAAAAATAAAAATATTATCAAATTCAAATTTGACTATTCATTTCAGGATTTTCTTATCTAGTTGAAATGAAAGGAATCGTCAAGAAACCAGCCAAGCGATGTTGCGAGCAACGACATTTTCAATGAGGTAACGACAAAGAAAAAAACTATACTCTACAATGAATAATAATCACGTTAGCAAATTCACGCCTGGTCGCTGTGAAAATTCATAGATTTTTATATAACACTGATGACTATCTGTTAACGAAAGCGACGCGGTTGTTGATTTGTAGTAAGCACTAGAAACAACCAGAGAAAAAATAAGTTACAAGCTAATGCATACTAAGACGTATTAATTGCATTTTTCTTTTACATATCAATTAGAATCTTAACGCGTGCGATTAAAACGAAAGGTGAGCCACAATGTATGTATTAAATATGCTAATCGTCACGAGATGTAGCAGAAAATTATATGTACGTGCAAAATGGCAATTACAAATTACAACGGACGGTCACAGTTTAGCAAATTCAAAACTGAATTTTATAATATGTTTGTATAGGCTTATATGGATCAACGCGTTGTAGGCATGTTTTTGAATAACTGTATTTGGTACAACTTGAACTGGTTTCGATCTAAAGCGCGAGTTCACATCAAGATAATTTGTGAATTGAAATAAATTCGAATGCTTTACATCTGCAGATATATTTATATGCGAATCAAGTAATAAGTAAACAGACAAATGCTTGTAAATCAAGTAGAGCTGCGTTTACATGTACTTAATACATAAATGTATGTATGTAAATACTTCCGTTTAATACATTCATATTTACATACAAATCATGTCAAAGAACTATGTTTTCATCATTTTTTTAAATATAATATGAAAATGTTAACGACACAACAACATGCAGAAGATTTTAAGTGATCTATAGTAATTTTATTTATATAAAGTATAAACATCATTATTTATGGCTACTATCTCGGTGCTGTAGTAGAGAAAGTAAATTTATTAAAGAGACTCATATTTTTGTAATCTGCTATTTCATACAAAAAACGATGAGATTTATTAAACCAAAATGATTACCCATATTTTACATAATTTGGAATATTAAGGACCAACTCAGCAAGATGTCATTATTATTAATTTTATTACTTTAAATATTCATTAAAGGTCGAGTGGTAATATAAATAGTAAATTTATTTACTAAACTAAATCCCTTAAAGCTTATAAAATAAGTAATGATGGAATAAATATTGCCAGATGGATAATACATTTTTTTGCCTATGTACCTTTTTGTTTAGAGAAATCTATACTTTTTTTTATTAAATTTATATAAGCCATAACCATCACAACTAATAACAAAATACAAAATAATGAAGATGAAAAAACACTGGTATTGCCGAGAGTCCAGAAATTATTCATATTTCCGAGTTAATTTTGTGGAGCTGTGGACTTTCTCAATGATTTTTTATATATCTTTAAAACAATACGAATGTTTTTAACTTTTAATTACATCTAAAATAATTAATTTTGCCTACTTTGTTGTCCAAAATAGTAGAGCACTCGTAATAAATGCACTTTATAGCACGGAATTAGATATTTTATGGAAAAACGCATTGTTTCATAAGAGAATATTTTTTAAAGAATTGTTAATTAGAGGGCAGTATTTTACCACAAAAAGTTGCTATCATTGTCATAAGACAACTCTTAATCTATGGATAATTCTAAAAACAAAAGCTTTATTATATATTTTCAATAAAATTTGCTATGAATAATTACGTGTTGTCAGCTATTTCATGGATATAACTTGTATTTCGTTCTTATTCCATATTATATAAATATCGGTGCCATTATAATTGAATTATATAACTTTATAATTGGCAGCTTTACAGAAAGTTTGGTTACATCTAAATTTATCTAAAATGTGACATCTCATGATCTATTCAAATACAAAAATTTAATCACAGATTTACAAGCTTGGGGTTGATTTTAGTGACAATGGAATTAAAAATTCCTTATATTTTAGAGATTTTTAACGACGAGAAAAATTTGGCAATTAGTAATTTTCGCTAAAAGGTGAAACTAATCTACTCTAAAACTATCGAATTGAATAACCATAAATCAAACATTTTCAAAAGCCATACAGCAAGCCACATTAACTTCAATAGTCAACCATAGGTTAGTCTCGCAAGAGCTACATTTAATATATGATCCTGATAGCATTTATGTTACCAGGTACGCCTAGTAAATATATTATATAATACATATATGTAAACATATTATTGTACAACATATGAACATTTTATTATTACCATCGATGTATATTTTAAGCATATGGTGTACCATACGAACCGCATTAACCACGAAATCACTACCAGTCAACGACTCTTTCAGTGCACATGTGGCGAGTGCAGAAATCGCATTTTCTGCTTTGAACATATCGTAACATAAATTTATATATGCAAACATTTATTTTATCTCTTTTCTCAGAATCGGTCTGACGGAAGAGGTTACGTTCGCTGCATCACAACACAATCGAACAGGTACGGTATTCCTTGTTATGCCACGATTTGTGTTAGATTGGCTTGCGAAACGCCTTTACACGTTTTCGAGAAAGCCTTCGAGGGTTTTGGAGTGAAGATAAACGCGGCTTATAAATATAATATTTTCGAGTACATATGTCTCTTTCCTTCTTGCATTAAATCGGAGCTAAAAGGGTATGTTAAACATCTGACCGAATATCAGTGGCAGTATTTTTTGGAGGATGGTTACCATCTGTTCTCTGTTTAAAAAATCAGCTGCCATCTGTTGTGTGCGTTTTATACTGGTAACGCTATATTTCAACTATTAAGTGTTTATGTTTTGAAAGTAAATTATAATATTGGTAAAAAATATGAAGATAAATGTGAGTTGTGGTGTATTTTTCGACTTTTTTTATTGTATCTATAATACTATTTACGAAATATTTTATGTTAAGATTATTTAATTCAGATTATACACTAAAAAATAATAAAAGTAATACAAAAATACTAGAAGGATTAATTTTACTAATTAATTAGGAAAATATATCTTAATTAGTTTTACCGATAAATATATTAATCACTTTACACGCGGTACCATAAATATTCGAAGATTAAAAAAAGTTATCCTAACCAACTCCAAACCGTGTATGTAAAATAATAAAACATATAGGCTGACATAACCTAACTGAAAATTTACTACTTTATAATTTACAATGATGTGATCAGTAAGAGGAGTTATGCTTAGAAAGAATATTGCTTGTAACAATTTATACATTGAAGAAAAGTAGTGAATTTAACTGATACTCGTATATATGCATTTGAAAATCTCATAAATTAAGAAAAATATGTAATTGCTGTGGCAAGGAAAGGTTTAACTTCCCACTACTCCCAGCGAGACCGCTCCTGACAGCTAGAGCAAGGTCGCTTGCTCGCACTACCGTGCAGATTTTCGTCTGTTTTAGTAATGACCGATAGATTGTGTTGATGGTAAAAATAATAATTCTTATATTATACATATAATATGTCTAAAGAACTGGAGTAATTCTCTTTTTACATATTTCTGAAAGCCGTTCTAGATACAGAACTCAACTTTAGTCTAATTTTAGGTGCGACTGATAAATTTTGTATCGCATCTAGGAATTCTGTGTCGAGACACCACGGAAATTTATTTCCGGGAATTCAAAGATTTTTTGCTGTCTCGAGTCCCGGAAATTTAAAAAAATAACCCGGAAAACAAGACTTTCCGATTCAAATTTTATTTACCATATCCTACATTTATTTTTTCACGAAATAGGGAGTTAACGAAATAGGACGTGTTTTAATATCGTGTTTCATAATGAAAACGATATTTTCAGTTTAGGACCAGTCTTCATATCAGGAAGATCTTATTCGTCTGAAATACGAAGAATTGTTGAGAACCATTTAGAAAGATTTTAAAATTATTTTTAAAACCGACATTGTAACGTAAACATTTGGACGCGAGAGTCCTGTCGATTTAAACGAAAAATATTCAGTCTCGAGTTCCGGGAATTACCGGGATTTTATAAATTTGAGTCTCGTGTCCCGGGAATTGAAAAAACCCGAGACTTCAGAATCCCTTAATTAATTTTTCAATATTTACAATTTTCCTAATTACTCGTCATAGAAAAGTATCTAAATATTTGAGTCATTGCATTAATGTAACAATCCTTGTATATATCATGTAATATATAAACAATTATATATTGTTGGTTAAATTATATATATTTTGTTTTACTAAAAATAATAATTAATACAATTTATTACAATTTATTTTGTTACTCATAGTTGAAAAGTACTCATTTTTTTGAAGTTAAACTAACTTTCATTTTCATTATTCAACTCTATATCGAATGATCCAGGATTGAAAGTAACTTGCTTTTCCATACAAAAGTTGAATCAAAGCAAATTTGTTACGAGGAAAACTTTCATGTTTGCTTTATACGGAATAAATAATGGCCAACTTATCAAATTATACAATTCACGCTCAATTAGTGTAACGTTTATTTTCAATCATGTAACTTTGTATAATAGAGTCCGTTTCGGACTAGAAACATTTTGCACTTTTCGTATAAGGATGATAGCTAACTTTCTAAGGCAAGAAAATATATATAATTTCACTTTCAAACGCGAACATCTGTTTGATATTTTACTTTGAAAATATACATTTTATATAAAACAACAAACCAGAATGACATCTATTGTTCTATTGTATGAGAATTTTTAAATTCGATCAAGAGTACAATGGTTAACAATAATTTCTATAAGGCATACTTGTTCACCATTTATGTTGCAGAGAAAGCAATACAATATAATAAACATGGAAGTGCATACACATTATATAAATATTATATACACAATATATAATACACAAGAGTGCAGAACGTTTGTTATTCTGGCAAACTTGTATTGTTATTTGAAGTATGAAATTATAAAGTATAAGGCTCACCTGGTGTTCCTGAGCTTTCTGAATGAGTTGTATCCGGGACCAGCTGGACGCAGCCATTATACTCAAGGGTTGTAAACGATCTTCCATTTCGTGCAACCAACGACGAAGACATTTTACTTCATGTTCAGCATCTAAGATTAATTGGTACCATATATTACATAAAATATAAATATTAATATAACGTTTAGAATTAATATCAGATATGACAATATATTTCGTACGTTTCTTTAGCACAATATATATGCAGAAATGTGAAGCGAAATGAAATGGGCACTAATAAAACTTAACTTTTTAAATCATTAAAATCAAAATATTGCATTTTTATTTAAAAAACATTTTAGACGTCTTATATTGATTCTAAACTTCACATAATATAAATAACTAGAGTACATAAAATAGAATAAGAAAATATTTTCATTGTAACATAAATTTTAGTATAATAATTAATTTATTTTTTATAAGAAACAATTATATTATGAAAGATCGGTGTACTTAAAGAACATGGAAAAACTTTGGTTTAAGAACTGATTGGATGACATTTTCTAAAACATATCTATTCTCATTTAAATTTCTTAAACTTAAAAATATTTTTTACAAAAAAATTCATATAAAATTTTAATGGTTATTTTTTAATTAATTCCATACATATTTTAAAGATCTAATTTATTATTAAGATTTTTCAATTGATATTTGACCAACCATTAAAATTAAAAAAAAAAATCTACAGGAAAGGTTCTTAAACAAAAATAACCATCAGCATAATTCATTGCAGTTCTTGATAATCTAAAGTATAGCTCTCAACTCTGCTTAGTCATAGCACCTTATTAATCCCATCGCCGAATGTGAGGTTCTAAGATACGATAATCTTTGGGGGTAAAAACTGGCGAATATGGCAGATGTGGAAGACACATCTGCCATAAGTGCAAATTCTCTCTAACTATTATGATCAAATCTGATAGCGGGATCAGTACGCCTGACCTGATCAATGAGTCTGTCTCAAAACTCATGCCTTTACGGAACTTCCTACTCCACTCGTTTTTGATGAAGTGAATTTTTGTTGATGACTTTCAATAGATTTCACCTATTCACACACTAGGCAGCCAGTCTCCAGTCTCTGCGCACTTGTAACCAGTAATTATCGACGCATTTTGTCAAGCTCGGCTATTTATTTATTATAAAAATGACAGAATAAAGTATTTTTATACAATTTTACGTTGAAAATGGGATTAAGTACAGTTTATTGGTACAAATGTATCAGAAAGGGGGCAAAAAACTACTGTAAGTCAAAATATGTTGTATAAATAAACTTCTGTAGTTTTAATATAGATTTCCATATAACTTTTCTTAGTAGATATCTTCTATAATTTTTTTAACCAGTGTAATTATATTTTTTGTACTTCACATCTATCTCGCCCGACGCAATGGACACGACTGGCTGCTCAAAATCTTGGCTGCGGCAGCCAGGTTCCTTAGTGCGTGGTCAGCCTAATAGACATACCAGGGCATCGTCTTGCATAGTCTTTGTTAACTTCCTAATTCTTATTTTTATAAGTGATGTTCAATATATGTTACAGTGAATGTGTATTACAAGTTGAAGTTAATTTTTTACTGGTGTTTCAGTGAAATCAAATCCGAATACATTTCCACGTATAAATATATGCTTCTAGTAGCGAAAATTTAATTTAATTAATATGCACTAGTGAAATTATATGCTGCTCTAACCTCTTGTTGAAGTTAATTTGACTCAATTTGAGTCAAGTTAATTTGTTTAGGTTAGGTTTGGGTTTGAACAGCAAATGAATATATAAGACACATATATTTTCACTAGTACCTATCAGTTAAATTATATTTTCTGAACAGTATTTAAAGCATCACATAACTTGTTCCAAATGTACGTCTACCAGTTCAACCACGCAGTGAATAAATACAGTTTCACTGATATTGACCATTGAAATTATAAGTCAAATATTGTTTGATACATTTTAACTACTTCACTGAAAAAATATGTACACTTTCAATGAAACGTATACATTATCTAATGCTTATTCGCAGTTCCATGAACATTGTCTTTGATAAATGTTTATGAGATTTAATTCTTTCCTATTGCGTTTTTTTTATTTAATTTGTGTTTGGTAAAGGTTTTATTATAGATTTATAAATTAGTTATTAATTTTTAATATTCAATTTACTTTATGGCAAAAAGGGGATTCAGCTCTAATAGACTCTAGTAACTCGCTTTAAATTCGTTTCTCTTAATATGAGATTTTCTATAGTTTAGAATTTAATGTGAAATGAAAGAATTTTACCAATGTTGTGTTTATTACATATTTTGTCAACAACGAAAGCTTTTTCTTCTATGAGAAAATTTCACTGCAACACTTTTAGTGAGATTTGCAACGTTTAGCAATTTGTTGAACCATTTTTAATTATTTATTTTAGTATAAATATAATATGTCATCACCGAATAAAGCAGTTATATCATGTTTGTGTGCCATATGCGAACTTAAAATTTATAAATAAGTAGGTGATTGATAGATAATTGAACTAAGACAAGAGCCATGAAAGAACGTTCAGAAAGTGATATTGAATTTGACATAAAAGGATTGTGCAATTTTAATTTAGAGAATTAGAATGACCACTACACACATTGGCAACATTGGCAAAAAATCCCTAGACAGCTTTAAGCGAAGGCACAACTAAAAATATTTCATTGTTTCACCAATATTCATAATGCACAGCTATTTTTGCATTTTAATCTCACAATAACAATGTATAATAATAAAATATTTTCTGAACATTAACAATTTTAATATAATTAAATATAAATTATATTGATATTTATGTTTATGTTTATAAATTAATTAAATTGAATAAAAATATATTGTATAATTGTTAAAATATATTTGCATTTACTTGCAAATATTAATTGAGAATCTGAAGTTAAATATTAACCGCCCTACCCATACAAACGTACGTGATACGTTCGTATGGGTATTATAAAAAATATTTTGCGAAATCTTTTTTCGAGAATCTCTGACTTGCAAAGGATACAAAAAAGGATCACAAATGAGTCTATTGCGTATTTTTTTCTGTTATATTGTAAACAAGTATTGTTATTGTGAAATCTAATGAAAAAAAAACCCAATGTATTTTTTAACTACTTTTTGAATAATAACCCAGAGGTAGGGCGGTTAAAGAAGAAATAGCCGTGTTCTCATTATGTATATTATGGATCCATTTAAAAAACGCTGTTACTTCTATTGCAAACTATAAATAATAACTAAATTTTTAAAGTATAAAGACTAGGAATATGCATAAATTTGAATCGAATGAGTTATAATAGACATGAGGCTAAATAACAAAAAGTTACTGGTCTGTTGAAACTTAAAGATTTTTCTAGATTAGTATCAAACCAGATTTGTTCCTTCATGTATGTTTAAGTATAAAAATACTGCACAATGAAATAAATTAAATGTGAAAACTAACCAGCATTGTTATGATTGCTGTCACTTTGTAAAGCATCTTCAGTGCTCATTGATTGCAAAACACTATTCCATTTAAGATTGAGATGTCGAGCTCTCCAAGTGGCTTCCGCAGCAGCTTCATTTCCGCCATGAGCTAATATGATCGCAGATTGCTCCAAGAAACGACGCCTACGATTCTCACATCCCATCAGCTCTTTCATGCGAGCCTGTAAAACAATTTACCATGAAAACAACCATAGATTCTAACTATAACATAAATTTAATATTTTAAATATATGTATGAGAATACCAATAATGGTAATATATGTAAATCTAATATGTATAAAAAATATATAATTACAGCTCGTAAAGCCTTATTAGCTAAATTCTCTGGACTGCCATAAACTTCTTCCTGCATGGAAGTAAGCCACTGGCAAATCTCGGTAAATTCAGCGTTGAGCTGTCGTATGCTCCATGGGCTGTAAGCTGGTCGCATGTTAGATTGAACTATGGTTGGGATCAGAGGTGTTGTTTGATTCATTTCACCATTTGCCTCCTAAAATTAAAATAATAAAGCATTAATAAAAATACATACAGTATTATATATTAAGTGTAAAAAAAGACATACTTTGCAGGTATCTATGAGGTTGTTATCCATAATGTAGTTGTAGTTCTGCTGTAGAGCGGCCCAGAAATCGTCTTTGCCTGCCAGAGTTGCCGACGAGCCAAGAGATTGGGCGCTTTGGTTGCTGTGGGTCGATCCCCAGGATCTTCTCCATAGTTCTCGTGTTGGATCTTTCCTGAAGCATTAAATGATACATAGAATTTTAGTAAGATTTTCATACTATGTATTATTTACGGCACGTGAAATTTAGTGCAGTGTTTTGGAAGGATTAATAACACATCACAGACTAAGGAAAGTGATGTATTAGCATGTATCTATTCAGCAATACGTTAGAGAAAGGTAATCGAGACTCTATGGCAACGTTCCCTCTAAGCTGCGCACGTGTGCAATCATGCAGCAGTTTGAAAGTCCCGCGCAGTTATCAGCTAGCGCGCACTCCAGAAATCATCAGAACAAACAAAAATTTTACTATTTGAATTTTCTGAAATAAAAGCAAAAATAAAATTTAAAAATAACATTAACTTCGAATGTAAGCACCAATGCTGACTCACCATTTATTTTTGCTTATTAGCATAAGGTCTAACAGGCCCATTACACACTGTCGACTAGTCGGTGGACGACTAGTCGGCGGCGACTCAAAAACATAGGCAACTAAGCGGAGCGACTTGACTTGAGGAGTACATTCGTGCAGAAGGAACGTCAAAGAAATTGCAATATTAATTTTAAAGAAAAAAAATATAATAAAAACAAAAGAATATTTGATTATTTAAATATCAATATAATATTTAATTTCTCCATATTAAATATAAATATATATATCTTGCACAATTTTTAGATGCAAAATTCTCAGGCTATTCTATTTCGCAAAACCCATTTAGAGATTAAGGCTGGTTTCACTCGTGCCGGATGGATTAAACCGGCACCTGGCCGGCGCTGTGTAGTGGGGATGGTGTTGTATGGGCTAGTACCTACCATTTCAGACGTGCCGGACGAATCCATCCGGCGCCGGCCCGACGCTGCCCATACAACACCACCCCCACTACACGACGCTGGCCCGGTGCCGCGCAAATCCATCCGGCACGTGTGAAACCGGCCTAAGAGATGTCAAAACGTTCAGCAAGTCATTTTAAGTTTTCATCGAGTTCCTCACAAAACAAAAAAAATGTGAGGAATTCAAACTTGAATGGTTGTCTTTGTTAATTGAAACTGAAATGCCATCATCAAAATCATCGCAAATTTCAACAGTGAAACTCGGGGACATTTTTGATTATCGCACCAATACGAATGATATAATTTGTAAAATTTGCAGTCAATCGAATTCTAAAGGGGAATTTACCACTGGAAATAAATAGACCCACTGGAAATTAGACTATTTAAAGCGACACATAAGTCAAAAAGTCCATTCGGATTCAGTTATTTCTATTCGAAACAAAAAAAAATGAGGGAATTTTAAGAATTATGACTGAAATCCAGGAAGATCAAAGTATCAGAATAGAATTTGCAAAATGCAAAAGAGCAGACAAAGACATGATCAAAATTTTAATCTATAATGTTGTTTTTTTAGCAATTACCATAAATTCTTCTACGCTCTCCATGCAAAATATACATGATCATGTTGGGAAATATATTAAAATTCCTAATTCATGGCGCAGCAAAAATTATGCATTAGAATTTGTAGAATGTATCAATGCGGTTTTGCATAAAGAGCATGGATGAAATAAGAACATCTTTATTTCATACTTTAATAGTAGATGAAAGCACTGATATTTCCGTGGAAAAATTGATATTATACATGAAATATAGACCAGGTTGTGAATTATGGTACAAAACAACATTTGCCAGAATTATTAATTTAATTTGATGTAACAGTATTTCTATTATAAGAGAAATAAAAAAGTTTTATAATGAAAATGATATTGATTTGCAAAAAATGATTATGTTCACTTCCGATAGAGCCGCTGTAATGTAAAGGAAAAACAAATGGTGTAGCTGCATAGCTACGAGAAGAAATTGAACACTTGAATCAACAACACTGTTTGGCTGACAGGGAAGATCTAAGAATAGATGATGCTTGGAAACGGGTGCCTTTTATTAAAGAAATCGAGACCCTTTTAAGAACAATATTTACAATGTTTAGTAGGTCATCTGTAAGAATTGAAAAATTTAAAGAATTAGCCGATTTTTGATATTGATGTTATATCGTTCATACCTCCTAATGAAGTAAGCTGGCTATCAAGATATTCTGCACTAAATGCTCTAATGAGAAATTATGATATGTTAATAAATTACTGCACAGAGCAGGCTGAGGAATCAAACGACCCCATAAATAAACACTGTTTAAAATATCTTAAAAGATACAAAATATCAAGTAGCATGTATGATACTTCATAATATATTCGAGGAATAGACAAACTTAAATAAAATTTTGTAAAGGAGTAATTTAACATCGATGGAAGCTCACCAATTTGCAAAGGCTAAAGTAAATAAAATAAGAACACAATATTTAGGCGAAGTAGTCTCCTGTAGTATGGGGGTCCAGAACATTTTAAATGACAATAATATAGATACATCCGCGATTCTTCAATTTATTCAATTATTTTGCGATCACTTAGATAATAGATTTCCCGATGAAGATATAAAAGACAGGATTTTTTTTAATCTTATAGAGATGAGAAATAATTTGAATATAGAGCATGGAAAAGATAGTATAAAACAATTATGCATAAAATATCAATCTATAATAAAAAATGACGATGAAAATTATTCACGTAAAACTTTAGAAGAATATACCGATTTTAAGTTTATAATTTATGAAAAATACAAAACCGGCTGTATAGAAACATTCAATGATTTAATAATGTTTGCTCTGAAATACTAAGAATTTAAGGAAATCGCGGTTCTCTACGATATTTGTAGAACATTTCAAGCCTCAAGTGCGGATTGTGAACGTAGATTTAGCCTAATGAACACTATCAAATCTAAAACACGCAACCAACTAAATAGTAAACATTCGGACAATTTAATGAGAATTAAATCTTATATATTGCAAGAAAGATTATTTATGTATACCTAAATATGATTTCACTGAAACGCGAGTCAGTGAAAATATAACTTAACTGGAAATAAGCATTCACTATAACATATACATATACTTTTCTTATTATGTACTCTTATGTTGGAATACATGCTGACAACTAAATAAGTATATAGTGTAATATATTTCTATACCTTTTCTTTGTAAGACTATGATAAGGGCGTTCTGGAGGGCCAGGCACGTGCATTGGACTTCCATTTGAATTAACTCCAGCACAACCTCCACCCGTCGCTTGTAAAGATGACAAAGAAAAACTACTTTTCATTGCTGAGTTTTCGAAACCTGAAACAACATTAAAAAAATATTTAAATATATTCTTTTACATTTTTTCATAATCACTATATCATGATTTGTAATCAAGATAAATAAAATGTATGTTAATATAAAGAAGAATTAACAATTCATACATAACGCTATATGATACCATAAAACTTTATAGTGCCTGTTGAATTAAGCACAATTTTAACGAAAACTTACGAAACCTTGAATGGAAATTAGAATACGGTTATTAGGAAATGTGTATATCTCAACTCACATTCTTACACACACTGAGTCAACTCCATAAAGAAATGCTAAACAACAAATATTGATAACTCTTAATGACATTATGTGATAAGTGGAATTGTTTGAGTTTAAAATTAGAATGGGTAATAAAAAACTGAGATAAGCGAATAAAATAAGCGATAATACAAATATATTTTTTGCACTCATATACATATGGATATAAACTAATTATTATTTATAAAATATATTGTATTCTGATTTATTAATTATTTGCAAAAAATCCTTTAGGGAAGCCTTCTATTCCTTCAACAAATCAATGAATATTTTTCATGTAAAGAATTTAATATATGTATATAATATATCCCCCTATTATTATTATTTAATATTCGCATAGATATTTTAGAATTTTCTATTTTATTAGATTTATTTCAATATATATAAGTGAAAAAATATATTTGTATAATCGCTTTTTTAATTCGCTTTATCTGCTTTTTATCGATATTGATACAAATGCTAATAAAAGATCAAAACTGGATACTCTATGAAAAAGAATAAACATCTAGGAGATGAGTTAGTCTGTAGTGTTTGAGGAAATAGGGATGAAACCATTAATTATGATTAATTAGTCTTCTTGTATACTGTATTACATAACTAGAAACAAATTTAAGTAAATATTAAGTATACACATCTCTAGCGTGTCATACTTGAATATATGTTGAATTTGTTTTGTAGGGAAAAAGATTGTAAATCACAATAAGGAAAAAATGTGCACATGTATTTGCCAGCATGTCAGGTCGGAATGTATGTCATTTACACTACTTCAAAATTATTAAGAATATAACCTGATACATCACCTCGATTAATGATAAAACCAGCCGCAGAAATCAGGTTACTATAAAGAGAAGGGAGAAAGAGCAACTTCCAAAATGAACGTCTAAAGTTCATATTATAAGATTAAGTTTTATTCCAAAGCTAATGGAATTAAGTACTATTTAAAGACACTAAGATTGAAACAATAAATAAGAGAGACTGAGGGTATTATACTCTACGAAAAATATGCTTAAAAAGTCATAACTATAAAGCAATTTTCACATCTTATATTTTTCTATATATAATCATACACATTTTCAGATTTAAATCAAATTGTATAAATACCCTGCTCAAAACATAGGCATCCTTCTACTTTCCATTGGTCACCCCTACCGCTCTCAGTATAAATGTAGATTACATTAAATATCATGCATTTAAAAATTTGCTAAGTTGCACACTAGGATCTTGAGAAAAATATAGTCACTACCTTTCACCCATCAAATTTATAAATTTTCTTTTAAAATGAATAGTTGCAAAGCTTAAAAATTCAAAAACTTGACGATAAGTAAGATAATATTTGTATAATCTCTCTGAAGAATCGCCTTCTGACTCATGTATTTAAATATAACAAAAATGGTTCTCTCAAACTAATCATAATAAATCTCAATCGCAGACAATACTGATAGAAAGGTCGCTTTCCAGTTTTTTTCTTTTTTTTATGTTTCTGTATTGAAAATTAGGTGTTCTTATAAATAATATATAATTTAATTACGATACTCACTCGTTCCCACAGGCATGATGATTTGTATCGGTCCACCGGTAGCCGTATCAGATTGATAACCTCTTTCAAAGTCTTCTTCGAGCGCAATCGAAGAAGGTGAAGGGTGTTTAATCAATTTGGCTTTATCTGTCAAGTTTCTTGCTACACTCTTGCTAATTTGCAAAAGTTGAACTTTTCTATTTGCAGCTTCGATAGTTTTCCATCCTTCTACGTATATCTTAGAAGGAACTAACTTTTTGCTATTGACAATTCGCAGCGGAACCCAGTCGGTTTGGGTCTCTACCGTTTTTGTACTCTTATTCGTTATCGTTATGTTTAATTCGTTATTTACATCGTTATTACTATTTCGTTGTTCATTACTTTTTACATTACCAGCATAAGACTTGCTCAAATGCCTTAAATATAAATCTAAGTGCTCTCTCGAATATAACTTGTGTGATTCTGTTTTCGAAACAGCTGTATATGGACTAGAATTAAGACTCCTTATATATGGCAAAGAGTTATGTTGGTCGATACCCGAGTCAAACGATATCGGCCCTGAACTGTTGTCAGGGGATAGATCTATTGACGGGTTATCGAGGTTGTTGAAGTAGTTCGGTAAAGATCTCGGAGAGTTATTAGAATTATTAGAATGAGGAAAGCGATCACCGCATTTGAAACATAGACTATGTGCTGAAGGGTGATTCGAGAAAATCGAAGGCACGTGGCTTCTCAATGGCGGATTAATATAAACTGAGGTGTTGGTGTCAGAATTAGTGTATTGCTCAATTGCAATTCGTTCGTTTATATTGTGCGTTCTTGGTTTCTGTAGGTGATGATCGGCGTTAACATCGGAATCAGAATTGTTGTTGGTGCTTATCGGACAATACTGAAGCTGCTTCTTCTTGGAAGCCCTTCGTTTGCCCGTTGATCTGAAAAATATAAAATAATAATATGTAATTTGATATAAGTAAATAAGAAACTTAAACTGTACTACGCTATGATTTAGTTGCAAATGGTAAAATTAGAAACCAATTATACACTTCCGAACCTCACTTTATGAAAATGGATTTAAAAACAGCTAATGATATGGGGCAATCAAAAATAAAAAAAAGTGCAGATCAGAGTAGATAGATGATACTTGACATAGAACAATAATACTGTGGATGACATAGAGGGAGGTTAAGACCAACATATGAAAGAGGACAATCCAGTCTGAAAAGCTTTTTAGTGCTTGGATTGTATGGATTGATTCACCATGAGAATCGCAGTTTCTAATTTGAGAACATTTGCATCAGAACGAGTAATATATTGATGTTTATTGGAGGTTATGACTCACTAAAAGCTTTATACCAAACGATGATGATGATCTGATATAGAATGTTAATATCCTGTAAGAGTGTAATACTCAACCTTCACAATTTCTTTTAACTAAATTTATAATATGATAAACTAGAGAATCCGGTTAAAAACAAGAATGGCGACATCTTCATTGGCGACGTCGCAAATTGCCCCTATTAAACATTCTCTGTATATCGCCAAGATCTCAACAAAATATATGCATTTTGCCTGAGGCTACATTTTTCTACGTATATATTATATATAGAGAAGCACATCAAATAACATCCATTATCGTAGGGAGAACATCCTATGGATGTAATTAATAAGACAAGATCAAAGATAAATATTTATGTATAGAGATAATTGAACTGATAGCCAGACAGAGGCAGGAAATGACCAAAAACAAAAAAGGTTATACACGCGACTAAAAACTTTTACGAGCAAGGCTCAAAAAGATGTATTTTTAGTAGTGGAAGTGATGTGGCGGTGTAAAACATGACTAAAAATCAAAAGCGACACTTCTGAGGATGCTTGTGTATACTTTTTTTGGTTTACTTATTTTGGGAGGTAAAAAAATGAATGAAATATTCTTTCAGTGTAAGTATTGAGATATTCATTTTAATATAATATTAGACTAAAAATAAAATGAGACAAATATTATTGGATCAAGAGAGTTTATTCCTTATATTGTTGATTTAATAGAGTAGTTAATACTACTACAAAATACTATTATTCATGATATTATAAGGTTTGATTCAGTTTTTGAGAATATTATTGAAATATACTTACTTCCTTGATGCGGATCTCCTACAACGGGAAACCCCGAAGCGTTCAAGTTGGCATTTTTGGGCCGGTCGCCTAGGCGGTGGACCAATAGCCGTCTGAAAAAGATAAAATATTGGAATTAGTAAAATGTTCACATTTTTCCCCATCTCTATTAGTATAGATAATGATATATCGCAAGTATTGAATTGATAGATCGTCACTCTCCAGGTAAGCATTTATAGTTTATCTTCTAACATATGTAGTACACAAGAATAGAAAAACAAAAAACAGGAATTTCTTCTGAATAACCGAATAAATAGTTTACAATGAAAGAATATGCAAAAATTGACATTATATGCTGGCATATTTTTTTCAAACATTCAACGTGATTTTTAAAAGGGTGTAACTAAAAATCTTTTAATATTTATCTAATCAATAGCGTAAACGATTAATGAGATACCAAGATATACAATCTTCATGAACATATATAGTATGGAGTTTCAAAACCTCTCCAAATCAGTATCAAATTCCACGCTATCCTATAAAAAGCGCGTCTTTTTATCCCCCTTATCCATTTCCAAGAATCACAACAACAAGAATAGCTTTAACTACCTCGCCATATATACCCTGACATGCGATCCAAGAATAAGATTGAAGACTCGTTTCTACCATAAAACTAAACAAATTTATATATCAAAGATCGATCTGTTGACACTTTGAAACTATTTTTCATAAAAGATTCCGCGATGATTGATATACTATCCTAACTGGAGACTAATAAAAAATAATTTCAAACCCTGACGCCTCTGAAGTTAACTCTTTTTGAAACGGTTCCAAAAAACAGGTTGTTAATCAAGATGCTGACTGATTTGAGAGCAGTCCGGAAATAGTAACTATTAATTGGGTGCATCCAAGGGTCGGATTAACCACGATGTTTAACCGACACGGTTATCTTTACGCTCAATTAAGCGGCAAGGAACGTTTCGTTTAATCTGTATTTTTTCTCATTGTGCTAGAAAACAAAGTCATTATGAGCACTCCAAATGAGCAAAGTTTAGGATTTGTTTATCCGGGAAACGAAAACGTCCGTGTTGGTGCATAATGAATGCACAGATTAAGATAACTGGCACGATTCTAGTTAAAATGCCGATAACCAAAAATGCGTTAATTAATTCTTAAGAAGTGGATTATGTTATAAAATTTGGAATTGGGGGCAAATTCGTGTAATAAAATTAATTCTACCGAATTCCAAACACAGATTAATTTTAAGTATCACATATTAAGGGTGTTTATCAATCGTTAAAATCTAGACGCATAAATCAGTCCGATCTAAGCTCAAGTTATCTAAAAAAAATCGCGCTTTAAATAAATCACTTTAACGATGGGTTTCCAGTTAAATTAAAATACACGTACTAAAATTAAAAAATAATAGTCCATATATTTTTTAATAATTGTTAAAATTGAAATATATCAGTTTCATTGGTAGCAATCTATTTTTAATAGCGTTCTTTATGCTGTACAAGATCTATGCAACAAAGATAAGATATAAAATTTACACTGATTCAAATGTTGTTCGTTTTTATAAGGTCTTGTTTATTTTTAGGCATATGTGATTTATTTTTGACTTTTAGATTAATTCTCAGAGCATAAGTTTTTATATACATATTTGAATCTTTGTGGCAAAAAAATTATAATTATTTTAATCACAGCGGAATGATATATGCCCATACAATAACACAATTTTATATAAAAAATATTTTTGCTATAAAAAAAATATTGCAATTGGGGTGAGGATTTTAATATTCAAAGTTTCATTTTATCTACTCAACTTATACTATAGCATCGAATACTGAGTCAAAGCTGAAAAACGTAAAAATATTTCACCTTACCCTTTTTAGAAATTGACTAAATCGGAAAAATACAAATGACAGATTTGTAAATTGAAATATATGAAAAAATCTTGAATATCAATAATTACACAATCGGTATACTTTTAAATGCGCAATGTGTATCAGATTTTGTAACTCTAGTGCAACAGATAATTCAATAGCTTCGCTGTGAAATGCAAGAGCCTAACAGCTAAAATGTGGAAGAACAGTTTGTGTGGTGGTTTTCCACCACCTATGCGTATAATCACAAAATGAGAGGTCTCGTTGACAATCACTTGAACAACGAAAAGGGAGATCTCTCACTCTTTAAAATATCAAAGCCGGTACAAAAGTTAAAACCACACATCATACAATGCAAGAGAAATTTTGGAACCTCAAACAAACACCGTCAACAATATAAATCGTGCACGGACATAGAATATAACACAATCCTTCAAAAACAACGCTTTGTATGAGAAGATGCACGCCAGACAATACATCGACCATGCTTCTTATTACCGTTGTTTTTGAAGATCATTGGTTAGCGATCGCTTAAGGAAAAACCTAGAAAGTGGTTTCTCTTGAGGCGTAAGCACATTTTGAAGGTGTGTTCAAGAAGCGATGCAATTGGTTCGTAAATACCCAGGGCCAGCCTTAAGGGCAGGCAGTACAGGCGAATGCCTGTACTGCCTGCCCTTAAGTCTGGCTACTTATTTAAAATTAATTTATTTTAAAAAAAATGTTTAAAAAAAATTCAAATTTATTTATTAAAAATTCATTTGTTTGAAATTTTATTATTTAAAATTTATGCATTCAAAATTTATTTAATAAAAATTAGAAATTAGAATTCCATTTATTATTATTTAATTTAATTTATGTATTTAAAATTCATTTGAAAAAAAAATATTTTAAAATTAATTTATTTTAAAAAAAATGTTTAAAAAAAATTCAAATTTATTTATTAAAAATTCATTTGTTTGAAATTTTATTATTTAAAATTTATGCATTCAAAATTTATTTAATAAAAATTAGAAATTAGAATTCCATTTATTATTATTTAATTTAATTTATGTATTTAAAATTCATTTGAAAAAAAAATATTTTAAAATTAATTTATTAAAAAAAAAAATTTGAAAAAAAAATTCTAATTTATTTATTTAAAATTCATTTGTTTGAAATTTTATTATTTAAAATTTATGCATTCAAAATGTATTTAATAAAAATTAGAAATTAGAATTTAATTTATTATTATTAAATATAATTAATGTATTTAAAATTCATATGAAAAAAATTCATTTTAAAATTAATTTATTAAAAAAAAATTATTTGAAAAAAAAATTTAAATTTGTTTATTAAAAATTCTTTTATTTGAAATTTTATTATTTAAATTTATTTATTTGAAATTTATTTATTTAAATTTATTTATTTGAAATTAATTTATTAAAATTTTTATATGAGCCTAGATTTGTTATGCCAAAATAAAGTGGTACTTGGGTAACACTTGCGTGACTCTTTTTATTTCGCCTGGCATCCCTCGCCCTGTTCGCGCGCGTCACGGGCTCCCGTAACCACGTAAGCAACTTTGTAATTCAATAAAATATTACTGCAGCGTCTCAATCTGTGTGTAATTGCAACCGTTACCACGACGTCGCTAATAGTTATTTATTTAAAATTTACAAATTTAAAATTAATTTATTTAAAAAAAAATTGTTTGAATAAAAGTTCAAATTTATTTATTAAAAATTCATTTGTTTAAAATTTTATTATTTAAAATTTATTCATTCAAACTTTATTTAATAAAAATTAGAAATTAGAATTTAATTTATTATTATTTAATTTAATTTATGTATTTAAAATTCATTTAAAAAAAATTCCATTTAAAATTAATTTGTAAAAAAAAATTATTTAAAAAAAAAATTCAAATTTATTTAATAAAAATTCATTTGTTTGAAATTTTATTATTTAAAATTTATTCATTCAAAATTTTATTATTTAAAATTTATTCATTCAAAATTTATTTATTAAAATTTAAAATAAATTTCAATTTATTATTGTTTAATTTAATTTATGTATGTAAAATTCATTTGATAAAAATTCATTTAAAATTTTATGTACTTTATATATTACAATTTATTTATTTAAAATTTTATAGGAGCTCAGCATTGTTATGGCCAAAAATTTAGTAGTACTTGGGTAACACTTGCGTGACTGTTTTTATTTCGCCTGGCATCCCTCGCCCCGCTCCCATAACCATGTCAACAACTTAAGCAACAACAATAAAATATTACTGCGGCGGCTCTTTGAGACGTTAACTTTGGCCTAGGAGGTTTTAACTGGATCGATAAAATTCGCAATTTGCAAAAAATGGCAAATGTTTTAATGCAAAGTTGTGTATTAGATTGAGTTCTATAAAAAGTTTAAAGAAAGTGTTTGTCTCATATTATTATTTCGAAAGTTATTTGAGACGTTAACTTTTACCTAGGAGGTTTTAACTGGATCGATAAAATTCGCAATTTGCAAAAAATGGCAAATGTTTTAATGCAAAGTTGTGTATTAGATTGAGTTCTATAAAAAGTTTAAAGAAAGTGTTTGTTTCAATTTAATATTTCGGAAGTTATTTGAGACGTTATCTTTTGCCTAGGAGGTTTTAACTGGATCGATAAAATTCGCAATTTGCAAAAAATGGCAAATGTTTTAATGCAAAGTTGTGTATTTGATTGAGTTCTATAAAAAGTTTGAAACAAGTGTTTGTCTCAATTTATTATTTCAAAAGTTATTTGAGACGTTAACTTTTACCTAGCAGGTTTTAACTGGATCGATAAAATTTGCAATATGCAAAAAATTGCAAATGTTTTAATGCAAAGTTGTGTATTAGATTGAGTTCTATAAAAAGTTTAAGGAAAGTATTTGTCTCAATTTAATATTTTCGAAGTTATTTGAGACGTTAACTTTTACCTAGGAGGTTTTAACTGGATCGATAAAATTCGCAATTTGCAAAAAATGGCAAATGTTTTAATGCAAAGTTGTGTATTAGATTGAGTTCTATAAAAAGTTTAAAAAAGTGTTTGTCTCAATTTATTATTTCGAAAGTTATTTGAGACGTTAACTTTTACCTAGGAGGTTTTAACTGGATCGATAAAATTTGCAATATGCAAAAAATTGCAAATGTTTTAATGCAAAGTTGTGTATTAGATTGAGTTCTATAAAAAGTTTAAGGAAAGTATTTGTCTCAATTTAATATTTTCGAAGTTATTTGAGACGTTAACTTTTACCTAGGAGGTTTTAACTGGATCGATAAAATTCGCAATTTGCAAAAAATGGCAAATGTTTTAATACAAAGTTGTGTATTAGATTGAGTTCTATAAAAAGTTTAAAGAAAGTGTTTGTTTCAATTTAATATTTCGGAAGTTATTTGAGACGTTATCTTTTGCCTAGGAGGTTTTAACTGGATCGATAAAATTCGCAATTTGCAAAAAATGACAAATGTTTTAATGCAAATTTGTGTATTTGATTGAGTTCTATAAAAAGTTTAAAAAAGTGTTTGTCTCATATTAATATTTCTGAAGTTATTTGAGACGTTAACTTTTTCCTAGGAGGTTTTAACTGGATCGATAAAATTCGCAATATGCAAAAAATTGCAAATGTTTTAATGCAAAGTTGTGTATTAGATTGGGTTCTATAAAAAGTTTAAGGAAAGTGTTTGTCTCAATTTAATATTTTCGAAGTTATTTGAGACGTTAACTTTTACCTAGGAGGTTTTAACTGGATCGATAAAATTCGCAATTTGCAAAAAATGGCAAATGTTTTAATGCAAAGTTGTGTATTAGATTGAGTTCTATAAAAAGTTTAAAACAAGTGTTTGTCTCAATTTATTATTTCGAAAGTTATTTGAGACGTTAACTTTTACCTAGGAGGTTTTAACTGGATCGATAAAATTCGCAATTTGCAAAAAATAGCAAATGTTTTAATGCAAAGTTGTGTATTAGATTGAGTTCTATAAAAAGTTTAAAAAAGTGTTTGTTTCAATTTATTATTTCGAAAGTTATTTGAGACGTTAACTTTTACCTAGGAGGTTTTAACTGGATCGATAAAATTTGCAATATGCAAAAAATTGCAAATGTTTTAATGCAAAGTTGTGTATTAGATTGAGTTCTATAAAAAGTTTAAAGAAAGTATTTGTCTCAATTTAATATTTTGGAAGTTATTTGAGACGTTAACTTTTACCTAGGAGGTTTTAACTGGATCGATAAAATTCGCAATTTGCAAAAAATGGCAAATGTTTTAATGCAAAGTTGTGTATTAGATTGAGTTCTATAAAAAGTTTTAAGAAAGTGTTTGTTTCAATTTAATATTTCGGAAGTTATTTGAGACGTTATCTTTTGCCTAGGAGGTTTTAACTAGATCGAAAAAATTCGCAATTTGCAAAAAATGGCAAATGTTTTAATGCAAAGTTGTGTATTAGATTGAGTTCTATAAAAAGTTTGAAACAAGTGTTTGTCTCAATTTATTATTTCAAAAGTTATTTGAGACGTTAACTTTTACCTAGCAGGTTTTAACTGGATCGATAAAATTTGCAATATGCAAAAAATTGCAAATGTTTTAATGCAAAGTTGTGTATTAGATTGAGTTCTATAAAAAGTTTAAAGAAAGTATTTGTCTCAATTTAATATTTTGAAAGTTATTTGAGACGTTAACTTTTACCTAGGAGGTTTTAACTGGATCGATAAAATTCGCAATTTGCAAAAAATGGCAAATGTTTTAATGCAAAGTTGTGTATTAGATTGAGTTCTATAAAAAGTTTGAAACAAGTGTTTGTCTCAATTTATTATTTCGAAAGTTATTTGAGACGTTAACTTTTACCTAGGAGGTTTTAACTGGATCGATAAAATTCGCAATTTGCAAAAAATGGCAAATGTTTTAATGCAAAGTTGTGTATTAGATTGAGTTCTATAAAAAGTTTAAAAAAGTGTTTGTCTCAATTTATTATTTCGAAAGTTATTTGAGACGTTAACTTTTACCTAGGAGGTTTTAACTGGATCGATAAAATTTGCAATATGCAAAAAATTGCAAATGTTTTAATGCAAAGTTGTGTATTAGATTGAGTTATATAAAAAGTTTAAAGAAAGTGTTTGTTTCAATTTAATATTTCGGAAGTTATTTGAGACGTTATCTTTTGCCTAGGAGGTTTTAACTAGATCGAAAAAATTCGCAATTTGCAAAAAATGGCAAATGTTTTAATGCAAAGTTGTGTATTAGATTGAGTTCTATAAAAAGTTTTAAGAAAGTGTTTGTTTCAATTTAATATTTCGGAAGTTATTTGAGACGTTATCTTTTGCCTAGGAGGTTTTAACTAGATCGAAAAAATTCGCAATTTGCAAAAAATGGCAAATGTTTTAATGCAAAGTTGTGTATTAGATTGAGTTCTATAAAAAGTTTGAAACAAGTGTTTGTCTCAATTTATTATTTCAAAAGTTATTTGAGACGTTAACTTTTACCTAGCAGGTTTTAACTGGATCGATAAAATTTGCAATATGCAAAAAATTGCAAATGTTTTAGATTATTATTATTATTATTAGATTGAGTTCTATAAAAAGTTTGAAACAAGTGTTTGTCTCAATTTATTATTTCGAAAGTTATTTGAGACGTTAACTTTTACCTAGGAGGTTTTAACTGGATCGATAAAATTCGCAATTTGCAAAAAATGGCAAATGTTTTAATGCAAAGTTGTGTATTAGATTGAGTTCTATAAAAAGTTTAAAAAAGTGTTTGTCTCAATTTATTATTTCGAAAGTTATTTGAGACGTTAACTTTTACCTAGGAGGTTTTAACTGGATCGATAAAATTTGCAATATGCAAAAAATTGCAAATGTTTTAATGCAAAGTTGTGTATTAGATTGAGTTCTATAAAAAGTTTAAAGAAAGTATTTGTCTCAATTTAATATTTTGGAAGTTATTTGAGACGTTAACTTTTACCTAGGAGGTTTTAACTGGATCGATAAAATTCGCAATTTGCAAAAAATGGCAAATGTTTTAATGCAAAGTTGTGTATTAGATTGAGTTCTATAAAAAGTTTTAAGAAAGTGTTTGTTTCAATTTAATATTTCGGAAGTTATTTGAGACGTTATCTTTTGCCTAGGAGGTTTTAACTAGATCGAAAAAATTCGCAATTTGCAAAAAATGGCAAATGTTTTAATGCAAAGTTGTGTATTAGATTGAGTTCTATAAAAAGTTTGAAACAAGTGTTTGTCTCAATTTATTATTTCAAAAGTTATTTGAGACGTTAACTTTTACCTAGCAGGTTTTAACTGGATCGATAAAATTTGCAATATGCAAAAAATTGCAAATGTTTTAATGCAAAGTTGTGTATTAGATTGAGTTCTATAAAAAGTTTAAAGAAAGTATTTGTCTCAATTTAATATTTTGAAAGTTATTTGAGACGTTAACTTTTACCTAGGAGGTTTTAACTGGATCGATAAAATTCGCAATTTGCAAAAAATGGCAAATGTTTTAATGCAAAGTTGTGTATTAGATTGAGTTCTATAAAAAGTTTGAAACAAGTGTTTGTCTCAATTTATTATTTCGAAAGTTATTTGAGACGTTAACTTTTACCTAGGAGGTTTTAACTGGATCGATAAAATTCGCAATTTGCAAAAAATGGCAAATGTTTTAATGCAAAGTTGTGTATTAGATTGAGTTCTATAAAAAGTTTAAAAAAGTGTTTGTCTCAATTTATTATTTCGAAAGTTATTTGAGACGTTAACTTTTACCTAGGAGGTTTTAACTGGATCGATAAAATTTGCAATATGCAAAAAATTGCAAATGTTTTAATGCAAAGTTGTGTATTAGATTGAGTTCTATAAAAAGTTTAAAGAAAGTATTTGTCTCAATTTAATATTTTGGAAGTTATTTGAGACGTTAACTTTTACCTAGGAGGTTTTAACTGGATCGATAAAATTCGCAATTTGCAAAAAATGGCGAATGTGTTAATGCAAAGTTGTGTATTAGATTGAGTTTTATAAAAAGTTTGAAGAAAGTGTTTGTCTCAATTTAATATTTCGGAAGTTATTTGAGACGGTAACTTCTGCCTAGGAGGTTTTAACTGGATCGATAAATTAAAGGCGCAATATTTAACTAAAATTAATAAACAATATTGTTGAAGAATATAATATGATATTATTTGCCGCGTTAATGCGCTGACGTAAATGAATAATAAAATTAATTTAATAATAAATCAAAAATAATTTCCTAATTAATTTAATATATAATTTAATTAATTAATTTAATTTAATAATTAATTTAAATAATTAAATAAATTTAATTATTAATTTAAATAATTAATTTAATTCATAATTAAATAATTGAATATTTAATTCAAAAAAATAATAAAAATTTAAATAATTAATTTCAATAATTAATTGAATTCAATAAATAAATAATTGAATATTTAATTCAAAAAAATAATTTTAATTAATTAAAAATTTAAATATTTAATTATATTTAATAATTAAATAAATGAATAATTATATACTAGTAAATTGTAAATCAAGTAAAAAACTGCGATCGTAAGTCTGCGGGCTTCCGATTTCCTTACTTTCTGGGCCGGCCGGGCCGGGCGAGTGTTCGGCGCACGCGTGACACAACTACGGCGGTGACAGGCGAACGCCGCAACTGGCCGAGTCGCTCACGACAGACTCACGCGGAATTTTTAAAACTGCGATCATGAGTCTGCGGGCTTTCGATTTGTGCTGCCCAGCCTGGACCGGCCGGGCTGGGTGGGTGTTCGTTTCGCGCGTGACACGGCTACAGCGGTGACACGCGAGGCGCCGCAACTGGCCGAGGCGTCACGACCGACTCACGCAGAATTTTGAAAACATTAATATGTCACAACCCGTGGTCCGATCGTATCGAAGCCGGTGGCAAACTTTGAGCGCTGCTTTGTTCATTATTGAATTAAATTTATTATTTAAAATAATTATTAAACCAATTATTTAAATTATTCATTAAATAAATAAATTATTTAAATTCGTTTTTGATATATTTATTAAATGAATTATTAAATTTAATTATTTATTTAAATTACTTGATAAATTCACTATTAAATTATTTTAAATTAATTATTCAATATTTTAAATTAATTATTATATAATTTAAATTAATTATTAAACTTAATTCATTATTGAACTAAATTAAATTAAATTAAATCAATTATTTGATATCTCACTTTTTTTTAAATATATTCTGAGCTCATGTAATGAGTTATTAAAATATTAATAGGGGGGGCGGGTGCAAATTTAGTTTTTGCCTGGGGCGCCAAATAACATAGGGCCGACCCTGTAAATACCAGATTCACTAAAACGAGCAATATAAAAGATGGTCACATCGGGGCAGACTCGGACAGACACGGGCAGAGCCACAGAGTGGCAGAGGCAGATTGACACGTGAAACATCAGCAGATCAACGGAGAGCGCTATAGATCCATGATTACTGACTTTTTCGTTCCCCAATTGGATGGCATTAATATAGAAGAGCTTTGGTTTCAACAAGACGCCGCAATATGGATAATTCAGAGATGATGGACGACTTGGAAGCCATCATTCGCCGCGTTATTGCCAATATACGGCCCCAGCTGCTCGAAAAATTTGACTTTCAGATTGCACTTTATTCGAGCGGCGCCCATATGCACGAAATCATATTTAAACACTAAAGGCATAAAAGTATCTATCCAATAAAGCCAATACCACTATTTTTCTGTGTTTTATTTCAGTTTAAAGTTCTATACCTCTAAAAAAAAAACACCTTTGCATAGATATGTATATAAACGTAAAAGTGTACAAACAATGGGTTGAACCTTTGAAATAATTTTAGTAAAACTTTTACTACAACTTCTGCACAATATTACAATTTATTTTAAATAGGCTTTTATATTTTTACTAAGTTTTAAAGTGAATATCGAGTACTTTTCGATATACATACTTTAATGTAAAAATTGAATAGTTGTCTATAGCAATATATTCAAAATTCTAATCAAATAGCATACACACTGTTTAGATTTTGACACAAGTAGAAATGATAACAAGAAATGTGCAATAGTAATATGAATGAAAGTTAAAGAAACTCAAAAGTGTGTCAACTTGGCAATACTCGGAAACTCTTGTCTTTAATTCCTATTAATATGAAAGGCACGGCACGTACATACATATATACAAAATAATCAGCGTTTAAAATCATATTGCATAATAAAATAGTTATAAATAAAGTAAATTTAATTGAATTTTCCAATTATTAACATTAACCAACAACTACTAATATCAGCATAGTTAATTTTATATTTATAATAAAAAATACACCAATATATGTATCCGATGTGCAATGTTACTGTTATCCCGTTGTAATGATTTGGGTTAGCGCCTGTCATGTTACAGCTGTTACAATGATAATAATATTCATGAATGGAGTACTCAATCGAATTGCCAAAAATAACATTTTATTAGTACATACATAAAAAGCACTCAAATAGCTTTCCATCATTTTCGTCAAGCTGCCAAATAGTACCTTCGCATGAACGGAAGTAAACAAATGGAACAAAGCGGAAATAGGACACATTTGGACATCGATTTAACACCTTAACCGGAACACGACCCATAACGATGAATACAAAAGTTTGACCCTTCGTTTAACCTCAAACTTAACATCGCCAGTCGAGAGTGATGATACCGATGATCCATACATCATTCGAAATATTACTACAACTTGTATTTCCTGAAGATCCATCAAGATCTCAGATTGATCGGCAGAAAGATTAAGAACGGACCAAATCAAGTTAAGACCGTTTAAAAGGCTTTCGCCACTTACCGTTAGCTTTAGGCGAAAAATATGATATATATGAAGCGAAGAATAAATATTAAAGTCAACTTCCCACACGTTTCTGTGTTATTAAATGTATTAATTTAATATTCAATTTTCGGTTCTCGCTATATGGCATATGAATATGAACACCTCAGGCTATATGGATCACATTGAATTAATAACCTATACATACATATACATTTTATATTAACCCTTGTTTGTATTATAGAATAAAAGCGGTCAAAAATTGCTTCCGTTTGTTTATATAAATATACACAAAGGGAATTGATCGCAGTGTCACTTAAATTGAGTTAACTGTGATAAATTGATGTGCGTTAAGTCGATCAATTGTTGGGTTAAATGTCATTTATTTATAATTAAACCATTAAATATATTTTTAATTACATCGACGCCCATAATCTAATAAATCAGACCAAACTGGTTACCAGATATAGACATTATAATGAATGGATCGATTCGCATAATCAAAAAGATCCTACGCGTTGGCAATTAATTTTAATAATAATTGCTATGAAATAAACACGTTTTCTATATATGTAGTAGTTCTTTAGCAAGTAGCGCATTTAAAAGTAGCCCAGATTATGTATTAAGTGGTGATCTATGATATTGTTACTAATCTACATATCTAATTGATTCCCTATATAATGAAAATTTAATTGTGGTATAAAAAAATAACTGGAAAATATTTTTAACATATTTTCACGAACCATTAATTTTCTCATCATTGAAATTGGTTTTCTTTGTTTTTGTAGCATTAGTAGTTAATTAAACATTTTTTCAAACAACCTTTTAAATAATTGTGTAACCGCATTGAAAACATTTCCAAAATAAATATTTTTAATTTAACATTCAAGTACATAGTTTAAAGTGTTTTAAAATTTTCTATAATTTTGAAATTGTATTCCAATTTATTAGCAACATGACAGACGTTAGCCCAATACGTTACAAAGTAGTACTACTAAGTGAGATCAGTCTGTAAATCATTGACAACAAATTAATCAATTATAAATTATTATTACAGATTACAATCAATATATGTCACTATGCGATTTTATTCTGAATTATTTATAACGATATTTATCCGTCAGAATAGGATGTTCTAGGAAAATCTAATCTGTGATAATTTATTGAAATTATAATTAAATAATAATCACTAATTCCAATCTCCCCGAAAAACACAAAGATTCATATATGATTCGAACCTAGTTCTTTCAGATATTACCGACTTTTACTACTTGGTAAATCATGCTGGTACAACCCATTATATTTCGTTAATAAAATAAACATTATTTATATGGTAATGCACATTTTTTAAGGCAAGGGGAATTCAATTTCTATGGAAAAAATCTGGGAAAAGTTAAAACCAGATTTTAAATGCATCGCCTGTTATATTGTACAGTACAAATTTATAGATATTTACTTTAAATCTACCTAATTATAATATAATATAAAATTGTGTAAAACTAAATATATAGTCAAATGTTGAAATATTGATTTATTGGTTTATTTTTCTCAGGTACAAATTTATTGTTAAACCAAAAAATATCTTAACTCGCTTTTAAAAATAGAATGATTAATTTAAATTAAAGCGTCCCAAAAGAATTTTGGCCCACTTCCAAAACTTTCCACATATCATCCGCATAATCTAACGATGAACGATGACCAATTATGCAACCAATGTCCAATCCTTTACTTCCTACTAACACATACCAAATCCGACAATAAAATCCAACGCACGATAAAGTTCCAAATTTAATGTATCCGCCCATGATTATTTTTGGCCTGAATTAAAAATACGTGATACCCCACAAACGCCAAGGAATATTATTATATAATGCCAAGCCCTATAATATTCCCCCTTCTGACAGTGGCACAAACCTTTGGTTTCGTAGTCGTCGAAGCGTAGCACTAAAACTCCCATTACGATCTGTCTGCCGGTGGTTGACAGTTCACACGTGCTCTCGCTAGGAATGCACTTTTATTATGTTTACACAGCCGTGGGTGTTTCGGACACGCGATACTTTACTACTAGTACTAAGGGCTGAATGCATCATCCGAAAGGTGTGGCAATCGGTTAGCACGTGTATGTTTCATACACGTATTATATAATATATACAGAGAAATATTTTTTTGTTCAACTTTTTTAGGAATTATTAAGTAGTGAGCTCCTGGGAAGCAAAAACAATAATGTAAAACGACAAAACACATAATCGATTTACATGCACATATAAATTTAAAAAGCTCATAATAAATATTAGCAGAAAAAAACCGCAAGATTAGATAAAAATAATGTTACAAAAATCAACCTGTACAGTTAAGTAAATAATAGTTACACTGCATATCGCAGCATATTGAAACATAAAACGGAGCTTGCTCAAATGCATCTATAATACATACTATAAATTATAACATTAAAATACTTAGATTCAAAAACACTTAGGTCAACGACATATGTATGCATTTCATCATAAAAAATACAATAATTTAGCTGTAGATAATGCAGCAGTACACCGAAAAAAAATAACTACCTGCTTTGTTGTCATACACAAAAACTAAGGAAATATTCTAATATTTGTCCGGTTTTTGTGTTTTTAAAAAATATTTTTTTTTAAATATTCCACTATAAATATAAATAGTATAACAAATATTAGAATAACGAAAAATTAAAAAACAGGATATTCGAATCTCTACTTAGGACTGAATTAAAAGTATTAGAAAAAGCCAGAAATAAATATATATAATATATATATACAAATATGTATGTTTTAGCAAATGATGCGGTCGGTGTTTAATTGAAATATCAAACCAAAATAAAAATATTTGAAACAAGCAAAGAAAATTTGTAAAGTCATTTTGATAAGTTAGGTCTTGAATGTCATTTTAAAACCAGTAAAAACAACAACCATATAGATATTATATAAAAGCAATTAATAAAATATATTTCAATATTATAATATTTCTCCCACGTGTGAATTAAGTCATTTTATATACAGACAATCCATAAAAGTCGTTTGCCACAAAAAACTTTTAGCGACTAATTAACTCACGACATTTTCCTTAACAAATAAAATAATAGTTAATTAGTAATACAACCGAATTTTATATGCTATGCGGTTAATTGAGGCTTGGCATTTTTGTTACGTAGAATAGTATTTAATTAGCAAATTATTCCAATTTGTATTAAATTTAAGATGTTTTTTTTTAAGTTTTTATTGATTATTTTACGATATTATTGTTACTATTACATAATAATATTATTTCACGTAAATAGATTTTTGGGCTATGAAATTTTTCTTCTGTCTCTTACTGCAATGCATAAGTATCAAGAAAGATTAGAAAGCCATAACCAAATGTAAAATAAAGTATATATAACCATCTATCTGAACACGATTCCAATAAATTGTAGAATCGACTGAGAAGATCACCGGAATATAGGGATTAAGGTAATAGCAATAAGTATAAAGAAAAAAATATTGTTGAAAAACAAAACTTAAAATCAAGTAGCCTCAGTATTATAGTACATAATAACGCCTGTTATGTTAGAGCAGAGGTGTCCAATACGCTCATTCATGCGGCCCGCATAAATTAAAATTAATAGTAAAATTTCAAAATTGTTCTTTTTTTTGGCATGTTATTAACATTATTTCTTAATTTAACTAATGAAATTATAAGATAAAATATACGACAAAAAAGCGTTTCATGAAAAAAGACTAACATCTATTTTTTATGCAATAGAAGTTAATTTTAAAAAACATTATGTTTGATTGCTTTCAAATTTAAATAATTTGCAAGAAATGTGCCGTATACAAAAAATTAAGATCTGAAAAAAATCTTACGTCTCAACAAAAACTATTTCGAAAAGTGGCCGATTTATTAGTAAAGACAAGTTATTTGGTAGCAAATTTAATTTATAAACAAAGCAAATCCGTTTACTGTCGATGAGTTTATATAAGTCTTGAAAGCTTAGCTGAAATAATCCTAATAACATACATATACTTAAAAATTTTATTCCATAGCTTTTTATAAAAGCACTGATGGTACAGATACCGCGCAACTTTGACAATGGGAATTGACAATGAATTTAATATTACCGAGGAACTGACTTTAACTATTGTAGTTTCAATAAAAGATAAGTTCTTTCAGATTGATATGTAGCTTACGTAATGAAAAATACCCTGCACTCTAAGAATATGATATTTCACTGATAGTGAAAAGACAATTTGTGTTCACATTAAGAATACTATGTTATTGTTTTTTTGTGTGAAACGTAAAGTGGTAATCAACCCATTTGACTATTTGGGTCACACTGTAGTCAAAAAAATATTAATAAAATATATGGACCTTGACAATTTTTTGTCGGGCATTGCGGCCCAGATGATCAAAAAGTTTGGACTAGAGTCTCCAATTCGAGTAATCGAGTACTCGATACTCGAGTATTTTTGTCTATTTTTCAAGTACTTGATAATCGAGTATTTTGAAAATTACTCGATTAATACTCGAAATTAATTTTTTTTTAAATATTTCAGAAACAAAAATAACTTTAACTCGGTCCGGTAAAGGTTAACGTCTTGCTTTTATTTGGCGTTTATGCCCGAAGTCCCGAGTTAGAGCGGTTACTATCAGGTATAATTTTTTCATAGTTCCATAGTTGCATAGTTCCGGTCGTCGGCTATGTTAGTGGGTACGACGGAGAAATTTCTTTTGTGTTTTCTGTTCGACAGTCCCGACTTATCTCATTTATGGCAATGAACAATATGAAACATCAACAAAAAAAATTTTAGGTTTTATGACTATGCAGTTGTAGCGTAAAGTGTTGTCAATTGTTTATACTGATCCCTCAGCTTAAAATATAAATCAAAACAATTGTGTGTTTTAAAGGCATTTAAAGTAGTCAGTTCTTTGCAAACCGTTTAGCTCTAGAGTGAAAGGGATTCACCCAAATACATCTTCGAAGGATATAGATTTAAATTCTTCGCATTAATCAGAAGGAGTAGAATATTGTATATTGTTAAAAAAAAAAATCTATTCAAGAAGAATTACAAAATACTATTTTGTCAATAGTCGAAGGAAATAAGAGAAAAGCAGAGAAGGGAATGAAAGAAGAGAACATAAAAAGAGAGTTCAAAAAATTTTATATCTATAAAAAGCGAACAGATATAAATTAGAAGCCTTATCCAACGCGTTAATGACAATAAGACCAACATCAACAGCAACGGAAAGGGTTTTTTCCATAACGGGAATAATAAAACCAAAGGTTAGCAGTAATATTAAATTCGAGACACTTTTTGCATTATTGTTTTTAAAAAGTATGTTCGTGAAGTTAAAATAATTGTAAAAATAAACATACTAAGTATTTTATTTATTTATTTATATGTGCACGAATTTGAATAATAGCTATTTTGGTACATTTGGTAAATACTCGAAAGTACTCGAGTACTCGAGTATTTTAAAATTTTAATATTCGATACTCGAGTAGTTGATGGTTCGAGTAATTGGAGACTCTAGTTTGGACACTAATGTGTTAAAGAAAAGGACTACTAAAGCTACAGAAATATGTATGTGTAGTACTTATAATATACATATATCTGTACACAATTATTTGATATTTAATTTAAAGAGCATGATTACCATTTTACAATTAAACAAGAATATATCATACTAATACTTTTAATACAACATGATTTATTTGAAATAGCTGCAATATAATTCACATCTCACAATAATTATGCGATCATTTCTCAGTGACATGGTTCATTAAACGATATGCTGTAATTAATTATAAGGTTTACTTTGAACATAACGGTAATTGATTAAATAACATAGTACTTATAGCGGGAATTTTAATGTAATTCTCAATACAACTACTAATAAAACGTTATACTTAATGGGAAATTAAATTAAATGGTAACATGTACATGTAATAATAAATAAGAAAATATTATATGGTATTTATAAGAAACGTTTAAATTTGTATGATTGCTAAGTATATGTACTTATAAATTTGTGATATGAATTTGTAATTTATTGACTTGTTTAATTTAATTAAATACAAAAAAATGATAAAAGTCACACGAAAATATATAAAAAATGTATATACATATGTATATAGATATAATATATAAATAAAATAAAATATGTATATATATAAATTCATATAACATTTAAATACATACATAAGATAAAGATGCGAATGATCGAATGTGCTCTTTAATTTGTACTTGGAACTAATTAATATTAAATAAAGCACTTGGGGCTCAAGCAGAAGAAATATTCTATACGCAAATATTATTTAAGAAAACACCAGACACTTGTGAGAAGTGGAATCTCTCAATAAATATAATAGCTGTATTCAACAAATTACCCGTTAAAAGCAACGAATGTTTTGAGTGTTTCAAATACTAAATATAAGGAGGGAGTATAGGTAAATAACAGTAAAACTTCTGATGATATATTGAGATGACCAGAAATAAATGTGTACAGATGACTAGGATCTTGGAAATTCGTTCTTAAGTTTGTGACGAATATGTTGAAAAATAAATAAATATATTATAAGTCAATCTCTAAATTAAATGCTTTTTATGACTTTTTTTCTGAATATCCCTAGTAAGTCATAGACCCAAACCGTGAAATATCGATTAACTACGCGATCTATCGAGCACAAAATTTACATGAAATGATATAACCAGCGCACGCTCATGCGTATAACCCCGTTTTTAACTGCACGGTTAATCTGAATGTATGTTTCCGATTTCACGCATTTTCTGGACACCCGTCGATCAAAATCTAATTCGGCGATGAGTGTTTCGCTAAGAACATTGCGTTGCCAAAGTCGACAATTTGTTTCGCAAGCAGAGAAAGTACCGCAAGCACCTTCAATTAAAATTCAAAAAGTCAGGAAAGCCGATCGGTTCACCAAGAACAACGAAAAAATAAGCGATATGATATAATCGTGGTCTTTTTTGGAAGAGCATCTAGCGCACGATGGCGCAATTTGTGGCGCAACAGCTAAGCCACAATGGATATCGATCGATAAGTGGCAATTTTGCAATTGATATGTGGTGGTTCAATGATTGCCCATGGGCAGTAAATGCAGGTGAAAGAAAGAAAAACATGTGTAATTTTTATCTCTGAGTAGTTTGACAAGAAGGCGCTGTACCATTTTATAATGACAAAAGATTCATCTTGAACTCATCTGTTACTGTACATGTACATCGTTAAAGTCGTGCAGGGTTGTCAAAATAAAATTGATTTGGTCGAATCATTTTCATGATGTGGGTCAATTTAATATGATAAATTATGACGTGGGTTTGATTGGTTTTGATTTTTTAATTTAAAAATATGTATAAATCTAATGTGGTATATTTGTGATCAATCAAATGACATAGACATGTCTATATACTTGAATAAAAATACATTTCAATTAAAAAACATAGATAGTTATATAAAAATTAGAATTACATACTACTATAAAAAGACGTTTGCATTTATCATAATATGAATTATTTGAGTACAGAAAAGAAACCTCAACTGTCTGAAAAACATATCGAAAAAGGAACGACTTGGGCGCAAGAGAACTTAGATCGTGATTAGGACAACATATTTTTTCTGACGAAGCTTCTTTTTGGGCATATTGTAGCATGCATAATCGAACTTAATCTGCCCCCAGCATAGATTCCTCCAGCGGACTAATTAACGCATCCGTGCCTGTGTTGATTATAAGGTAAAACTAAGAGACCTTTTGAACTTTTATGTCGAGGTAGACTCAACATCAACATTTGAAACATAAGGTAACTGTTTAAAGAAGAGACAAATTTTTCATTTTACGACAAAATTTTAATTTTCTACGTAGTATACAGATGACTTCAGTGTTTCGGATCATTCTCCTCTTGGGGAAGCCAATTTTCTAAATCCTAATTATAAACAAATCCTAATTATAAACATGCTTAAATTCTATTATTATAAAAAAAGATTAGAACTACTCTCATAAAACATGGTATATGAACATCTTAAGTTTGTCAATGAAATATTCATCTTATGACAAAACATCTCGTTTTGCTCCCTAATGCCTACCTCACGTCGCAGTCGGAGACTGAACAATCTCCATACAAATTATGAGTGCATTTAGAGTGAGAGTTTTTTTAAACTTCTCGTTTACAGAATATAAAAAATAACCGCGAGTGAGATTTATCGTTTAACGAAATTTAGATATCACATAAATTATTCAAATAAGCATAGATTAGATAAATGATAGTGATGGCACATCATGAAAAGGTTTTGTGCGATATCTACATACAGTGAAATTGTTAGATAACGTCACCTGAGCATTTACGATGACGTAAACATCATAATTGAATATAACATGTACGTACACACGTAGGAGTGTTTGTGACAGGTGACATATTCATTCTTTTAACGATGACAGTTTATTATTAAACCCATTCAAGGGTTTCTTTAAGAACGTTTAGCCGATAAACCTCTGGCGTTCGTTTTCCACTGGACTATATCCGTCACAGTTTATACATTTACACTTTTTAGTTTCAATTGCGTGCAGCTGTGTAACTAACTTCAGTTTCGTAATATATTACACTTCCAATAGGTATAGAATGCTACAGGATTACTGAACGCTTTTTTGAAAGTGTATTACAATAAAAAGTCGTTATATATCCTTTAAAAATGATTGCATTTTATAATGATTTTGCATTTTTCTGCTACAGGAATAAAATGATTTTTTAACAAGCTGTATTTTACGCTACAATTATTTTAGATATCATATGTATTTACATTATCAAAAAACATAAACAAAAACTCGCATAATAGTTTATTTACACATTATAAAATATAATTATTTTTCAACATTTTGTCATAGCAAATATTGAAAAAATCTATGATATAATATACGTAAAAAAAGGTCTTTTAGATACTGATCATAAGAATCAGATAAATTTATATGAAAGTATAGAGTATTTTGGTAAAGTTGTTTTTAATAAACGTTTGAAAAATGTTATTTTGAGGTTTCCGTCGAAGGAAGCGCATTGAAAATGATGCTGAAATCAGCGTATAATTTTATATATATTGTAAATCAAGATCTTAGAACATCGTATAGTGGTATTATTGTACATTATTCGCTCAAGTAAAAAATGATTTTATGGAACAATCTGTATATATAGAGTACATTTATATCTATTAATCTGCAACTTTACGTGCAGGTCTACTGTCGTGCGTTTGCCTGTATGAATACATTACTTTTATCACTCTTTGTTCTTTTCAGTAAGAGTATTTGAAATTTATTATTTATCCATCAAATTCGGATGGCGTAAAACAGTGACCCAATTCATTAAAAAAGTAATTTTGTATAATAAATCGATAAAAATTTACCAAACAAAGCCATCATAGTTCGGTCTTATGCAAATACACCTCACACATAATATAATATTTAAATTAAACATTACAGTCGATACAAAGGTGTACCAGGATGCTGTAATGGTTTTCCAAACACGTGCTAATTGTGGAAAATGAGTTATTTAAATCACAAAGAGTACAAAAAATATGCAAAATCAACGCAAGCGGAATTCATTTTATCGTCTCTTGAAAAGTAATCCGGAAAATAATGAACTCTGTACATGTATTAAATCCAAGGTTTCACAGGTTGTTACACTACCGGTTGCGCGACAATTATTGCTGTTTGCAAATAGGGAAGAGTGTGGGTATTTAAGAAACGGTTCACAAACTTTCCATTGACTTAACAATATTTTTTTCGGAGTCCGTTCGAGTTTAAAAGAGAGGCAGGCTTGAATGCATATTAATATCGGATTTATTTAACATTATGTGGAGAATATATTAGGAAATCAGTGAATAATATTTAGCAAACGATTCGTAAATGACAAGAGATTAATTTATTTATTTGAATTAAATTAAGACAATCAAGAACGTCTCATCAGAACGGAGATGGCGGAGCTCCTTCATATAATAAAGACAGAAAGCGAAATGCTATATTCACAAATAAGAAGAAACCCTTGTTATTGTTCTACAACTATTTATGATGTGGGATCTTATTCTTAAAACTCGCGTTAATAACCATGACTAAATGTGATCAGTTGTAATAATATGGAAGAATTAGACAATATAATGTAAAGGATAGGACCACACAAAAGCCCTCGGTAGGTCTAGAAAAAAAGGGGTTCACATAAATATAAATAACAAGCAATTATTCTCCGATGCATTGAAAAATTTGTTGCGAAACGGTCACGGGAAACGATACATCACCGGAAGACAAAAAGCACAGTAGGGCAACAATATTCCCGTTGCACAATTCGACCTTTAAAAGATGTCCATCAAGCTAATGTCACTTTACATAGGCGTATACATATTTCGTTGTTCGAAGAAACAAGTGTAACAACTGACTGGATGGTCGCTGCAAGGTTGTGATTCGTCAATTAGCTTTACAACCCTTAATATTTAAGGCTGGTCTTTAATGAGAAGAGGGCAGACACTCCTCGACAGGAGATACGCCCCGAGGCGAGGACTATACGGTCATGGAAAGCCTTCACCAGAAGGAGACTGCGAAGCAACACCCCTTAGGGTGTTGCTTCGCAGTCTCTTTAGACTAGAAAACCTTAAAATGACATAAAATTAAAGTAAAATAATGTATTATCATTGATTTTATAATGTATAAATTACAATAAAAATATGGTAACATATTTAAAATTAGCCCCAAAGTAGAAATTTAGAAAACTTTAAATCTACCACCAACAGATTAAAACTTAAATATAAGAAATACTTTATTTTATTTATATGACACAATATGCAAAGTTGTATATATAATATTCAAGCAAACAAACTTTTCATTAGTGACTAAATTTTCTTCAGACGTTTTTATGATTATTTAGTATTTTTAAAATCATATTTTAAGATGTACGATTTTCATAGCTTTTTATTTCATTTCTAACCTCAAATTTAACATTATATTTGAAAAGCTTTCTATATTTTTCATATAAAATATTTTCGAAAAATTCAATCCGTTAATAAATATACAACATTTGAGAATCATAGGTCAATAAACCACCTTCACTCGCAATTGTGTGGACGGGAATTAAGCGCCCAATTAGCATGCAATTGGAACGCGACTTATTAGAGCGAGAAAAAAAATTGTTTGACAAATATTATATTTCGCGTGATAAAACAAATATTTTAGAAAACCATTGAAAATCGATGGAAAGTGCATCTGAGTATTTTTGTAAAATATATTTACAACCTCAAACCACGAAACATCTACGGTAAAATGTGGATTTTGGTAAGTCGGTTCCTATTTGAGACACGCGATCATATTTCATGTAAAATGTGATGTAAAATATTATAAGAACACATGCACATAAATTATTAATTATATTACATAATAAATTATTTTACATTCAGAGGGTTTGAGTTCATTTAAATACTAGTAGCAAAACACATTAAAAAAAATATAGATACACTTCGAGACATTTCATTTTTATTTTATTTAAATACAGTTAATGAGTCGTTACTGATAAAATCACTACAGATATTTCCACTTGATTGAATTACAGTTTCACTGTATAAATGCTGCAGTAATTATATGTTTTCGTTTTTTTATTGTTCGTTTTTATTAAGAGCGATCCAAATTTAACCCTGTAATTAGGAAGAAAGCAAAAATCTCACATTCAGTCGAATGCAATAAAATGCAGTTACTGCAATTAAAACTCAATAAGGAGTTTGAGAAAGTAATTCATATCATCGCTGCAGACCATGACTCAAAATAATAACTTTGAAAACGCGATTTATACCATACATGAATGACGTGAGAAAGGTGACATTAAATTGTGAAGGCAAAACAAGAATAGCTCAACTCTAGGTTAGAAGCATTTGCAATTAAATGCATATTAAAAAAATACATCCCTGAGATAATTTCATCTATTTGTGAATTACGAAGCAGTCAATGATTACTCCATCCATTGCAATTAATATACACACGTGAGTATTAATATCCAAGGGCATTTTTATTGACGTAATGTGTAATTGAAAAGTTTAACATAACTGCATTCTTCAGTATGTTCTACATTATTAAATTTTATTGTTTCCGTTATTGGAGTGTTTTATATACGTAATTAATAACGGCATTACCAAACAATTTAAACCCTTACGTTAACCAAACAAACCGCTGGGTGGTTATTAACATCATTTTACCATCACTATAAAATGATTGATGTTATTCTGTAAGGATTTATTAGATATGTTATTATACTAAAATTTATTAGATAGTTATATTTAATATATCAGTTCGAATTTTCCACTGGGTTGTGAGACAATTTATTTGATGCGTCAAGTAATTAAAATTCTCGCAGAAGCTTCAAGACGATTAGTGGTACGTGTTCGAACTGAGATCATGACGGAATGCCAAGGATAATACGAACAATCGAAAGAATGCCAGGATAACTTTTTTCTATGCATACCTACACCTAAGTCCGTCACGAAGAAAATGCATCTTCTATTATGTCCTTTCGACACGATCTCCACAAAAGGGACGATTCGTGAGAGCGACATGACTTTCAATCCAAAGCATCGATTATACAACATAGATATTCCATAACAATTCGATTTAAGCCTCGAATAATAGATCCATCTCTTCCTGATGTATTTTAATTCTAGTTAAACGCTCCTATACATTCAGAAAGTGAATTAAATCAAAGCTCAAACGAGTGCATTCGATCCGTGCCCTTTTGAATCCCAGCAATCCGAAACGTAATAGAACACAATTACATCAAATTACCTGTTCATACCATTATTATGGTCGAATCCCATTCCCAGGGTGTCCGTGCCCTTTTTCATCCTTTTTATTTTCATTCCGTCGTGGCTATCTTTATTTTATTTGTACATAAAAAGCTTTCGAAAAAAGCACCTGTCGGTAAAGCTCGCCGCAGTCGCTTCATGTAAGAAACGCTCAGTTATTTTAAAGTTTAACCATTGTCGTAAAGTTAAAGCGGAGACGTCGCCACTTTGTTATCTACGCACATAAATTGTTGATGATCGTTGAGATAGTTAAAAGTTTTTGATTCGATTTGCATAACGAATTCGCCTTATTAAGATATTTAAACGTATTTTGCTATATATAGTTTTAATTGAAGAATTAAAATGTTTATTTAGCAGCCGAAGTTTAATAATAATCATAAATACATTTTATTATTTAATAAAATTAGTCAGAGTGAAAATACTATGACATATTTAAAATCAACGCATACAATTACATATAGACAAGATTATTCAACTGCATCTGTGGCAAAAAATTGCTATCAAATATAATACAACCAGTATGATACATACTTATAGCCATATAAAGTGATTTACTATTAATCTAACGCGCTTAAGTTATAAACGATTTTATTCAATAATATCACTACCATTTTTGCATTCTAAACAATTTTTTACTGAAAGTTTTAAACTAATATTTTTTACTGTATCTATCTTATTATTGTTGAAAAATCTCTAAATTTCTAATAGGATATCGATTTTTATTTTGTTGTTGCATATTCATAACTTCAAAAAACATTAAAAATTACTAAATCAACGAAATAAAACAATTCGATAGTTAAAAGTAGTATTTTAATTATCTAGAAACATAATCGCTAGTAATAATAATGACGGTAATATTAATGTTTTTTTTTATAGAAATGTTCAAGTTGTGTAGACTCCTTTCCAAAGGCGTGTACACAACTTGAAGGTGTTCTTTCCTAATACAAGTCGATGGGACTATATGGTTTTGTATTCCAGCATTCATAAATAGTATGGGTTATATTTTTGTTACCTCTCTTCTGAACTTTATTTATCGTGAAGGAATACATAGTTGCATTTATTTACAACCAGTACCTGTCATTCCGCTTTGTGCCTTCGCGGTGTACGGACGCACCTCGTGCTCTGTGCGTAGACCGCGCTGCTGTACACACTCGGACCTGCCAGCTGCGCCGCTGAACAATTTTGCTCACTGCCTACCAAACAACAGCGCCATGAAAAAGGCGCAGACGCGTAAGCGTTCTGTGGGGACGATTAAGGCGTTCCTTAACCCCAGTCAAGATTCGGAATGGCAACTTCCGAAAAAAACTGCCAGACCATCCACTGAGTCCAGGAGCCCCGGACCAACCCCGAGCCAAAACAGGTTCGAAAAGCTTCCCGAGGTATTAGGAAGCAAATCAAGCAGAGTTCCGCCTGTGATTATGGAGGTCACGGGCTCACATCTTCAAACGACGGACCTTATTAAATCCGTCACCAAATCCAGCAACTTCACGTTGCGTTACACTGGAAAGGGCAACATGTCCGTCCAGTGTTCTTCGCTCGAGCAACGAGCCTTACTAATGGAAGGATTGAGGGGGCATCGCCCATTTCATACCTTCACCACTGACGAGGACAAGACAGTAAAGTCTGTCCTGAAAGGACTACCAGAAGTTCCAACTCAAGACATAGCTGCTGACCTCCAAAGGCAAGGACTCAATGTCGTCAAAGTGACGACAATGAAGACAAAGACGGAGGTACTGGGAGGTTCTCGCCTCTACCTGGTTCAGTTCTCTTCGGATACCAAGACAGCTGCAATCAAAAACATCCGGTACGTTTGTTTCGCCAAGGCCATTCTGGAAAGGTATAAGCGTAACAATGGACATTTAACCCAATGTTTCAGATGTCAGCTTTATGGACACGCAGCCAAAAACTGCCACCGAACCCCACGATGCGTCAAATGTACCGGCAGTCACGCAACCGCTGACTGCTCGAAAACGGATCGTGAGACACCAGCGAAATGCATCGGATGCGAAGGAGATCATCCGGCCAACTTCAAGGACTGCCCTCGCAGGAAGGAGTATCTCGTCCAGACTCAGAGGAGACATCAAAGGCCAGCTACCGTCGCGGCTGTCGCCCCGGCTGCACCTGGACCGACATTTAACTTAGTTCAGGAGCATTTTCCCGCACTCCGACCATCCCAACCGGCTAAGAACTTCTCAGCTGCGGCCGCTAATCTCAAACAGGCTCAAAGATCACAACCAGAGCCGACAGCAGCACCAAACACCGGCGCAGAGGATGCCCCCATGTCGTCCTCGGATCTACGGAAGATGCTCCTCGTACTTCAGGAGATTCGGGTCAAAGCTGGCAAGTGTGCGAGCAAAATGGAGATAGCCATCATGATGGTAGAGTACCTTGATGTCCTCTTCTAAGAAGAAATTGAATTTGCTGACGTGGAATTCACGTGGAATTCGACACAAAACTGGCGAGCTGGAGCTATTGATCAGTGAGTATAAAATTGACATTGTCATAGTTACCGAGACGTATCTTAAACCTCACGTTAAAATATCTTTGCCGAACTTTGTTTGCCTCCGGAGAGACCGACTCTCAAGGCCAGGTGGCGGGGTTGCGATTTTTATTAAAAAATCTATAAAACACGCGCGTATAAATCCCGACGTAATTAACTTAGAATCTGTCGCGATCCAAATTAATAATAATAATAAAATCATCACAATTGCTGCCGCATACAACTCACCCGGAGACGAATTGTTGCAGAGTGATCTAGATGCTGTGCTTGGACTTGGAAGCTCTGTTATATTAAGCGGAGATTTCAACGCCAGGCACTCGCACTGGAATTGTTCTAGTACCAATCGATCCGGTTCCATGCTCTTTAACTACTTGCACGATACTGACACGGATATTCACTTTCCAAATTCACACACACACTATCCTTTTAATAACATGTCTCCATCAACTCTTGATTTCGCATTAGTCAAAGGTTTTACGCCAATTTCGGGGATGCACTGCATCCAAGCTCTATCTTCGGATCATCTTCCTGTGTTTTTTGCTCTGGAAGGCGATGTTGAGGTCATCCCTGAAATATTTTTTGACTACGGAAGAGCTGACTGGAAAGGTTTTAGAAGTTTCATTGAATGTCGTCTACACGGCGCTCCACAGATATACACTTTACAAAACACCAGGCAAATTGACGATGATATTAATTTTTTTACAAATTTAATCGAGCAGGGTAAACTATCATTTATACCGACGCGTAAAAATATACCAAATAAAGTAAAATTAACTCCAGAAATTATCGAATATATAAAAATCAAAAACAGAATTAAAAAGCAATGGCAAAAAAATAGATCACCCCAGCTTAAAACTTTATTAAATAAATTAACCAGTGATATCCGCGTAAAAATCCAAATAATTAAAAATGATTCATGGTCACGTAAACTGAAAAAACTAAATCCAGCAGATAACTCATTATGGAAAATCGCTAAGTCAATTAAAAATAAATATTCAGACATTCCGCCGTTAAAAAATGGAGACGACATAGTAACCTCGAACATACAAAAAACTGAGGTATTAGCTAATGCATTCTCTACATCCTATGTGCTAACGCAAAATTATACGCATCTAAAAACCCAGAGTAAAGTTGATCGTTCAATTCAAAGACTTGATAAAACTAGAATAGATAAGAAAACTATTAACGAAATTACCCCGTTCGAAATTTATAACATTGCAAAATCACTTAAAAATAATAAAGCTCCGGGAATTGACCGATTAGATAACATCTTAATAAAAAACTTTCCATTTAAATGCTTTCATTTCCTAACTAACATATTTAACTTTTGCTTATCTATTGGGTATTTTCCAGGTATTTGGAAAGTTGCAAAAATAATTCCGATAAAAAAACCCGGTAAAGCTGATAGCATCCCATTAAATTACCGACCGATTAGCTTACTACCGTCCCTAAGTAAATTATTTGAAAAGATTATCTTATCACGTTTAAAAGAGTGTCTAAATAGTAAAATCATTGACGAACAATTTGGCTTCCGCGAAGGACACTCAACAACGCATCAACTTAATAGACTCACGGAGCACATTTCTGCGAATTTTAACAGGAAAAAAAGCACAGGATTTTTAATGTTAGACGTAGAGAAGGCATTTGATACTGTGTGGCATGAAGGGCTAGTATACAAACTAGATAAGTACAAAACCCCACACTATCTGATACAAATTATCCGATCATACCTCCAAGATCGAAGCTATGTCGTCTCCTTAAATAACGATAATTCGACACCGCGTAAAATACCAGCCGGGGTTCCTCAGGGGAGCATACTTGGGCCGTATCTTTATATAATATATACAAACGATATTCCAATTTTAAAAAACACCAGTCTCTCTATTTACGCGGACGATACGGCCGTTTTAACTAGTTCATATGGTCTTAAACCAATAGCAACAAAACTACAAAAATCTTTGCATAACTTAAATAAACATTTAAAAAAGTGGAAAATAAAAATAAACGATGATAAAACTGAGGCAATCATTTTTACGATGCGCCGGCAACCGTTGCCTCCGCCTTTAAAAACCGAGCAGGGCAAAAACATTGAATGGAAAACGAGTGTTAGGTATCTGGGTCTTCACTTAGATTCTAAATTAAAATATACAAAGCATATAAAAGAAGTACGGTCTAAAGGGCTTGCCGCCATTTCAGCTCTGAGACCCATTTTTAACAGAAAAAGCGCGTTGACGATTAAAAACAAAATTTTATTATATAAACAATTAATACGACCGATATTAACATACGCTTGCCCAGTGTGGAGTAATACGTGTAAAAATAATTTTAATAAGTTACAAGTAATTCAAAATAAAGCTGTAAAAATAATTTATAACACCCCATATTATACTAATTTAAAGAAACTCCACACTCGATATTCTATACCTACAATTAAAAATCACATTATTACTAATACGATAAATTATTACAAAAATATCTCGCGTGAACATAATAATAAATTAATTGCAAAAATTGGTAACTATGACAAAGTCACACTAAATTTCAAGTATAAACATAAAATGCCTAAGCACATAATGCTTTGATAGCAAATCTGTAACCACGACTTCAATAGCCCCAGTTCGTAAGTGTTATTTTTAATTATGTATCTTATATTTTATTTATTTTATTTTCTTTTTCTTATTGTATAAAGGTTTTAGTATTTTCTCCTTAAATTTTACTTATTAAATATTGCATATTGTTGCCTTTATTTTTATTTAAACTATTGTAATTTCGCTTGTAAACATGATAATGGCTAAAAGCCAGAAACATGTAATTTATAACTTGTATAAAACTAAATTATTTTTGAAATAAACATTTCAAAAAAAAAAAAAAAAAAAAAACCAGTACCTGTCCGAGTATATTGCGCAGTAGTAGTCGCAGACATTAATTTTTTCACGTGAACCAAAGATTCCTTTCTATGCGTTTATCCACTCAAAGCATTAGATTAGACAGACGATGTAGAGATAAGAGCCAATGCCTAACTTATAATTTCACCGATGGTCGATAAAGTCCAGTTATGACTGCAGAGCAACAATCCTGAATAATAATTAATTCGTAGCTATAAAACAAGAAAAAAAGCAGCCCCAGGACCTGAACTGGTTATTCAAATGTAAAAGATTCTTCGGAAGGCGAGAGCCATTTGGCGGATTTCGTAATGTCAGAGATTGCGCAATATCGCGGAAAGTGCTTCCAAATATGTGCGTGAAGAATGGTAATGAGGCGCTAAGTGGTACGCTAAGAAAAAAGACCGGTTCTAGGTGGGTCATTGAACAATGTGCAATGGCCGACTATAAACAAAAGCCGATTGTTGACGTGATAAATAATTGTTGTCTAATTATGAATGAAGATTCGCTGCCCACGACTGATATGTGGGCATTCGGAAGAAGATGCGTAATGATCTGTTGTGTGGACTTTTGTGGGGGATTGCTCATTTTTGGCATAGCTATAACATATAAATATTTTATTGTGTTTATTATATTTATGGAGAACAAAGGGTGCTAAAGATAATCTAAATACATTAGGAAATGAATCTTCTAAAAATAAAATTGTGTAGGTATTGAAATATAATATTATTAGGTCAATAACATTTCACCTTTAAAGTAAATTCCGAATAAATTAAATTGAAAAAGCTTTGTGGTGCTAAAGTAAATTTACTTTAGTTCCGGTAGACCCGTATCAAATCAATGTACAGTGCAAAACAGAATGATAAGGCTAATAAGCTTTTTGTTCATATTTAGTAGCCCAAATATACTTTTAAAATGTGTATAGAAATATCGTCAGAATCAATTTGTAGCAATGAGTAAAATTAGGTAAAGATGTTTTAAAACATTTGATATATCTTTTTTTAAATATTATTCTGGATTAAGTTATCCATATAGAAGTACGCTCAGGATACGGATTTCGGTTTGTTATTGTGTGCGTGAACTGTGTGGCTCAAAACAATTTCGCTCAGAATATTTAATTTTTTTATTTAAAAAAAAATATATGTTTATTTAACATACATAAATCTGAGCTAAGATGGAAATTTCAATAACTTCGAATAACTTACAGTGTATATTTGAAGCCTTGATATCAAGTAAATCAATATCAACACAAAATTATTTAAAATAAATCACTAGAGAAGATCGAACTTCTGTGCCCCACTGCACTTTAATGACGAATGCCAGCGTTGACGAATCAGCGACTGTCCTTAAAAGAGAAAGCGAGATAACGAAGTACACGCTACATCGCTTCTCCCTCTCATATACATGTACACGCACACAATAACAAAACGGCATCCTTATCCCGAGCGTACTCTACAAATATATAGCCTTTTGCACATTGTTTACAAATTATCATTGCGACGTAATGCAAAATTGTATAATTATTACTTTCTAGTAAAAATTAAGGTATGAATGATACGTGAAAATTAATTAAATTGATCTATTATCTAATTATTTATTGTATTTCATTACAAAATATTTTTAGCTAAGATTAAGCATTGGAAAATTTGCTGAAAGAAGATAGTAATTATAGCATGTTTTTTTAATAAGAATGTTTAGTTTGTTATACCGTGAAAGTTAAACTTTTTAAATTTGATCAATTTAAATGTTAAGAGTGAAGAGCTTTTATGTAGAGAAATTATAAATTATACACTAATTAATTTTAAGGTAATATACACCGCTTGTTGCATTAAGCAAATAAGAAACAGTTTTACGATTGGAAACGTTGTATAATTGCAAAAGCTTAGAATCTCTCAAGATGTTTAATTAATGATGTTACTTGCCTCAGACAAATAAAATAACATTTAAACAAGAAGAACCATATAATTTAATTAAAATGCATTTTAATAACCACGATCGTAATTATAATTTTAGAATGTTTACAAAATAAATATAGTACTAGATAGTAAAATCTTTGAATACGATTACGAACTTCCTCATTTAAATAATTAGTTGCACTGCACAATTTAAAATTGCATAATTTATTTAAAGATACTTTCGATACCGAGTACCGATTTTCCAATAAATAACCAATCGATTTTTAGACAATGGATTAAACCTGTTAAATTATTACGATAATACTGTGATAGTTTGCTTTGCAACTTTTGTAACATACTCGAGCACGCGAAGTGCAATTAAAATTGTGTATTTTGTATGATATAGTATGGTATGATATAATTAATCAGTCTGACGATCTGAACGGAAACAGTTTCACTTTTTTGGTTTGAGCTTCGTGATTTGAAGCGATTTTGGACCTTGGCCTCCTGAGCTATTTGCTCCATTGATTCGACGTGTCTTTCTGTATTTTTCATAGAGGTCAAGCCTGTTTATTTGGATGGAAAAATTAGGTTTATTTTTGAACTGTAGTTTTGACCTTTCGTGCCTGGTTTGGAAAGAACATATACACATAACTAGTGAAAAACACTCATAAAGATAAATATGGCTTCAAATAATAAAGTATAAAAGTGATTAATTTCGATTGATCTATATTATTAAATGTATACAAATAATATTAAATTTAATGTATATTTTATTCGATAAAAAAGCAAGGGTTGAACCAACGTGGAAATAAACATAAACCCTTTTTATCTTTATTTATTTTATTCACGTTTCTTTCTCGGCAAGTTACATCTTCTTTTAATGACGTCTTTTGTCGGTCTCAGATTTGTGGTTGCATCCCCACAAAATCTAATTTGTTGTATCCTAACCAAACCAGTTGTGAGATGTTTATTTTTATTATTATTTTAAGTACGTGTGTGCAAGCATCCTTGTTTAGTTTTATCTTTATTTTTTATAAGGTATATACCCATATTTAAAATTAACTACCGCACTTCTCTAATAATATACTAGTTGTAAACTTAACTGATTTAAATAAGCATAAATATCCGCACTTGAGAGTCAAATTAATGGTTAGGTGATTCAAGTAATATATAAGCTTTTCGTTAATATATCAACGATAATATGTTAGTCATTTAAATAATTGGCTAGATTTATATGTAAATATATAGTAATTAAGTACATAAACTACAATACACGAAATGAGTCTAAATCCTCTATGAAGTCTTTGTTGTATTTTTTATGGTTCATTGTGATATATTAATATTTTAATAATAAATAATAGCAATTATATTTTTAATGTGTATCTTATACAATATATTAAAAATACCTTCATTTTGCAACCAGAATAATGATTGTTTTTTTATGTAAGAATAGATTTTAATCAAAAGCATAAATGGTCTAATATAAATTATGCCAGATTTTTTTTTATTATTCTCTAAATTCAGAGACAAAGCAGAACATGGATAAATGTATGATATGTGTAAAGAATAATACATATAAAATATTAAAATACAATTTACTCTAGTTTATTGGGTGTAGATTATTCGTGCTTGATATAAAATCAATTTTTTTAGTTAATTTCCACGAAAATGTCTGTATTGATATATTAAAAAAACGGTGTAAGGGACTTGAAAAAAAAATCTTCCTATTCATTATTATAATTAAAAAAGAGTATGGATGGATAAAGATCTCCGAAAATTGGTTTAAAACCAAATTGGTTTCCGAAGTAAGAGATTTTTTAAAAATAAAGGGTTGCCACAGAAAGCAGTATTGTTGATAGATAATGCTCTTCTTATCTGAATGAAAGCATATTGGCAAACGAATGTCTTATGGTTGCAAAATTCTTAGCACCCAATGTTACAAGTTTAATTTAGCCCATGGACCACGGTGTTATATCATCAATGATACGGTTTTACATGAAATAACACAATCTTGGTGAATAGTAAGGACTGTAACACTTGTTAGATTGTAGAGAAAGATTTTTTCCTAACGTGGAAATAGATTATTGGATTATGAAGAGGCAAGTGATATTTCTGAAACATGCAGATTAATGTAAAATTTGAAATGCTTTGAAAATGACGATCAGGAAAACATCGAGAAATGATTTGATCGAGATTCAACTGCTTAAATGATGCAGATATCGTTTATATTGTCAGTAAAACATAAGAAGAAAGGAATGATAGTGAGAATACAAGTAAAAAAGATACTAACAAGTATTTTAGTCCCAAAACAGCATTTTAAAAATAACGATATAATATCTCTTTCTGAATTGTAAATATATTATACATATTTTGAAAGCAAATAAAATTGATAGTTCGGATTATCCGTGTTTTTCAATTATCCGTGAACTCCCTCCCCAGCATTATCCTAGATAATCGGGAGTATACTGTAATTCTGAAATATTTTTTTATTACAAAATTTATTTATTTCAAATTTTTTGTTAATTATTATTGTATTGTATTGTATTTCCCGCAAACTTGAAAATTATGGAGTTCACACTCAAAGCGATCGTAATATAATACCAAATATAAAATTAAATTATATACAATATATGTAAAAAATTCAGCAACATTGTACATGTACATACATACATATGTATGTACCAAAATACCGTTAGAATATAAAAGGCAACATTTACATAACCTTGTATCGAGTAAGTATAGTTATTAACTGCGTATTATTTATTTGATACAAAAACACTAATCACATATGAATACATATTAATACACAAACACTGTCAACTGTGACTAGTCACAGATGAAATAGCACGCGTTCTACGGTGAAAGTGATCGTATATGTGCATTGTGCATCACTAAATAACATCCGATAAAGTCTACCCCGTGAATTATTATCATTATCTCACGGTTGACGGGATACGGTTTAAATGCCATCGATCCTATATAGGCAGTTTTCGCATGTCGAACATAATGGCTGATCGATATCCGATCGTCAGATTGCGGATTTATTGTGTGACGTGCCGGAAGCACAACAGCATTTATCAATGTATTTTTTCCTCTTCCTAGTGTGATACGAAATAAATATAGATACGATACGCTCTAATGATGCTTCGTTTAACTTTCGCTTAATTCTCCAATCATCTGGGTCGAGAAGATGCCCTTTGACGCTGAAATAACGATTTCGCCTCTATCGAGCGTTTCTAATTGAACTGACATTATTCAAGCCTATGTGGGATTGGAGATGTCATTAATTTAACTGTACGCCACTTAATAACAATGGAGATGACGTTTGTATTTATATAATACTAAAGAAACTACAACTTTTTAATTTTAGCTCAATTCAGATAGCATATTTATATATGTTACTGAATTTAAGTGGGTCGTGAAATTTTTTAAATATTTTCATAGTCGCTATTAGAATAATAATAGTATTATCTGTATTAGCTAGTTAGTTAAGAACCAACCTATCATTCAGTTTCAGTTTCCTAGTACGGAAAACCAATAGAAAAAGTCTGACAGTTGACAAGCGTAATTTATTTATATTGAGCTAGATAAAAACAAATAAATATCAGTTAATGTGAAGCCTTGTCTTATATGAAAATTTTTGTCCAGCCTCAACACCATGCCAAGTATTCTAATCACGTCACATGAACTGCAGATTAAGATCAAATCAAGACCATGGAGCTTATTAAATTAAGTAGAAAATTTGTTACTACTGATTTAAATGCTATGGATTGTCTGACACATGCCTCAGTAACAATTGATTATATTAAATCTAGATATTTGCAAAAATAACACCTACCTTTATATATTAGGATAAATTCAACACAAATACTTGACTTTTACAAGCGAAACTTTAAATTTTTCGGTGGTATTCTGAGACTGTTTTTTTAACCTAATCATATTATATACACATATATTTGGCAGAAGAAGCTTTAGAATTTTCTACTATTTAAATCAATACAATTATTAATTTAATATAATCAACTCGACTGTTATCGAAACAGGTTTATCATCAAATCATCTGTACGTATAAAGAAAGACTTGCTCTCGGTGAAATCATAATCGATCTGCAATTTAAAAAAAATATTTGGTACGCTCTATAGACATTGCTAATTATCGATAGAAAGTCATCCGATTGCTTAATTAAAGATCAAAAGCTAATATTACAGAACTAGAGGAGACTTTTGCACAGGTGTAGTCGAACAATCAAGGTCATGTAGATTTTTTTTCTGCAATCGCCCAAAGAGCGTAACACTAATCCAATTTCAAAAGATCGAATTTGTGCGAATTTTTTCGCCTGCGCAGTACCTAAGACGGAGTAGTACGATCGAAAGTTAACTTCCTGGCAAATAAAGTTCACGTGCAACGTGTTAAAAAATGACTAGTAGGAAATTACACTTTCCATATTATATTCCACTGGATACATCGATTCATTATCTTCAATTTTACCGATGCGAATTTTTACACTTCAGCGTATTTATCGCACGATTGGTTGTTCTAAAATTTAGAAAGCAGATTAAATCTGTTAATCTAAATTGTCTAGAAAACGCCTTTGATGGCAGGAGATGAATCGTCTTGGATGAAAAAATACACAAGGAGAGTGAAGCAATTTATTTCAATTAACTAATTAGCATGCAAAAAGAAAATGTACGAAATTTAAAATGTAAATATATTTTACAAGTGTAAAATCAAAATATTTTTTTAGCTATTATTCTTGCTTTAGGATTGATTCATAAATCGCAGTTCTGTATTTTTATTTTCTGTTATTTATTTTTGATATTTCAAAAATATAATAAATCGGAAAAACTACGATTTGAAAGGGTTAAGTTGAGCTGTGGGGAAAATTGTAGATGCAATGAAGAAAATTGTCCTCGTCCTTTTTTAATTCTGTATTTGATAATATGTCAAAAAGAATTTTTTTTTAAAAAATCTCATTTTTTAATATATATTTTCTTAAATTAATAAGATATCAATGATATATTTATAAGTGTCCCATTATATTGACCTAATTGATAGTGTAATTAATCAATAATCATACAATGTGCTAGAACATTGATGATATGCATAATCAGAAATAAAATATTCAATCGTGACACGATTTTACTTTTCACTATCGCCGACTACGCGAGAGTGAAATGTTATGAATTGATTATAAAAAAACTGATGAAAAACTGTGAATATACATAGAGCTTATACGTATATACAACATAAATAATTTATTATCTCCAATGGATCAATCGAAGAACAAAGATAGAAAATTCGTCA
>NW_028277173.1:12997500-13132500 GCF_051122295.1 Plectrocnemia conspersa
TCGAGCACTTCCGAACATTGTCGGCAAACGGACCGAAGTCAAAGAAACCGAAGTCGGAGCTGCTCTTTCGAGCGCGAGCGATGAGATACTTCCCCTTTCGCTCTCTCGCGTGTTAAGTGACGAGAGTGAGAGAGATAATGATATGGTTTTTCGCAAACTGGGATAGAACGAGTAACTCGCTTCAATTTCAGTATGCGCGTAGGCATCCTATGGTTGCGCTGCATCGTGGTCACGTGGTCAAGTTATAATACTTATCGGGGACTTTGACACTCTTACTGACATCTTTGAATATTTTAGGACACCAAAAGGGATTATTTTATTTTTGATAGTATGTTCTTCTAACAGATATCGTTATTATATTTTTTTCATATAAAATTAAATAATTAGTGGTACTTGATTTTGTTAAAAAAAATCGTTATGTATTTTCCTAGATCGGTTTATATAAATGTCACACCGTAACAAATTCTTATTTAGAATCGATGGCGACAAAATATAGGATAGTTGCAGATGTGATGTTCGTATTCTGAAGTATCATTTTTATGCCTTATGACATTTTGCAAAAGCCAGCAAAGATTTTGCGTAATTTTAATAATATGACAATTTAAAAATTGCGATTATGTGGCACATTTTTCGATCGCGCGCTAATATGCCAGCTGTACGTGACAGCAGCCACCGCGCGGACGTCATTCACAGCCACCGTCCGGACGGACTATGAAATTTGTAGCAGTGTGGCCGCTACTCGAAAGTCGGCGACCTCGGCCGACTTCAGTTGAACTTCGGTTCTGACAACTTCCAGAGAGTGTAGTGCAAGCATTAGAGCCAGAACGTCCGCATTGTTGTCGTCATCCGGTTCCTCAATACGCGTGTATTGTACATTGGTCTGTTAAATATCAATTACGATGAACTGGTTATTTTTTACCATAGTGACGTATTCGTGCTTCTTGTTCGGTTATGATAGTCTTAATTTAATTTAAATAAATAAATAAAGATAAAGTCCAGAAAATATTTTTAAGCGTTTATTTTTGCGATTGACTCAAAATACTTTAAAACACTTTTAATTCTATTTAGCATGAAATTCAACGAATTTATTTAGTTTTTGTACGACAGTTCTGAACACTACTTAATATTGTTCGTAAAACGCTGTTTTGTCAATGTTTTTAATGTGTTTATCAATAATCATAACATTTCATAAAATAAATAAATTGAAGAAGTTAATTTTATGATGAAAACATAAGTGAATTTATCAAAATTCAAAATAAAAAAATGCTATCAATAGCAACAAGCTGGAAACGATCTTCACTAGCAATTTCTCCTTTCGTACACTGGATTGACACGGCCATTTTAAGCACACGCTACAAGCGTTGCTTGACTAAGGCCTAGTAAACCAACCCATGTTACACGCACTACACTTCTATTTTTACTAAGCTTGTAATTTTTCTTAGATAAAAATAAACACAAGTGAAACTCATAATTGTGATATAAATATTATTATTTTATAATTAGAGTTTTTTGTATTAAAATTGATACATAAAACATTTTATAGTTATAGTATAGAGTTTAATGATACACGTTTAGATGTTATTTATGACAGTGAAAGTGTTGATATGGATAATATTAAAAACATAAAATAATATTTAAATATAGTTTAGATAAATCAATCAACATGGTTCAATTAACAGGTATACTATTGAGATTTAAAATACATACATAATTACATGATAAATATTAATCAAAAGAGATTTATATACCTGCAAACATATTATTCGTATGAAAATTAACCTCAATAACCACCAAACGCGTGAAGCAATGTTTGAAGTAGTTTTTAACAAGTTTCACTTGTAAAATAGCCAACTACATACACACTAACAATGGGATAAACAAAATTGAATTGCTCAAAGCGAATCGGCTTCGGTTTTGTTTGCTGTAGCGCAAGCACCTGTGCAAATCTGTCGATTGTTGCTTCTCTTTAACGGTGATTTACTCTGAGCATATTTACTGGATTTGATGAGCTCTGCAAGGACTACTCGCAAATGGGCCATTGAAAATTAGAAACGGTTGTGACTAATTACCTGCACTCTGAGATGAAATCTAGCGCAAGGTAAAAAAAAACATTTACGTTATCGCTTTAGACACGAATTCCTCAGGAGTGTTATTGTTCTTAAATGTTCGTAGAAATATTTGTGCTATGACCTTAAGTGGAACACCATTGTAAAAGTTATAAGTATGTAAGCCTGCAGGTATTATCAAAATCTTAAAAAAATAGACATAGGTGTATTGAAAAAACTATATATTAAATTGTAATTGTATATATTTATATTGATTATTAATTTTAAATCTTTAATTAAAATAGCTAGGGAAGTCAATATACATAATTTAATAAATTACATATTCATTGCCACAAAGCCATCCACGTGTTAAAACATTGCATAAATACAGCAAGTCGTTCAAAATTTCAAAACGCTAATAAAACGTTTTATGATACACAATATACACGACTCACATATTTTTTTCCTAAATATTAGTAAAAAAAATAAGTTATTTAAAATTAATTGTTAGTATCTCAGCTATTTAATATTTTGCTAACGTCCTTGGGAGGTCTAACCAAAATTTTCAAAATACGCAAATTCACGACCAGTTTCGAGTTTGAACATTTGAGTAAATATTTGTCGATCGTATCGGCTCTCGTACAGTTAAACCCACTTTTTCACCATGTTGAATTTTTATACAAATATAAGAAAAAATCCGGATCTAAACCATATCTAATATATGGATATACACATGCATAGCTTACAAGTGGAGTTTTGTTATCGTATCGAATGACAAGTTCCGATTGGCAGACAGAATCATGGTTCAGCGGTCATAGAGGCCAACAAACAACGAGCTGTTATCAGAGGAATTCAACTGCGGTTTGCGGCCGATTTCGTTTTCCTTAATTCTAAAATTAAATTGATGATTTGGAAAAATCGATGATTCATACTCATATGTATGTGAAATCACCAAATTAATGTTTAACTCATAATGAAGTTATATAAAAAAATCCAGACAGTACATCCATTGTTGTGTTTCAAGGCCCCAAAGATATGATTTTTTATCTGATCATGGATGTTTGCTTACGAAAATCGGGTTCTACAGTACAAAAACTCGGTCTTATCTGAAAATGAAATCTTTTTGGCAAACACTATTTCTTTTTTGGAAATCTGTTATTTATTCATGTTAAGGTCTGTTTTATTAACACGTCAACGAAACATGGTTCGCTGTCAGACAATTTAGTTGTTGACGGTTCTACTAACGACCAAAAAAATTTAAAGAACATGACCTCTGAGATCCCTTTTATTAGTTTGAGTAGGTTTCGTAGTCCCTATTTTCGATTTGAATATGAGAGCACAATGCAAAGGTCTCTCGTTGAATAATTCATGTATGCGATATGGCCGCATCGGCATTAGAAGACAATGCATACATGCACACATCTCGTAACAGAATAATCGGCCAGAATGTATAAAGATATTCAAATAACAAATCACAAACGTATTATCTTCATCCGAATGATAAATATAAACATGGGCGCTTGTCTCGTTTGGCTCGGGAGTGTTTGATTTATACCAAAAGTAATGATTTATTGCCAGATTAAATTTGATATAGGAATTTATATATTTTTTTGTTTTATATTACAAAGTTATTTTACATCTTTTACATCTTTCATAATAAGAACAGATTAGGACACTGCTAATTAATCAAGATATGAAAATAAATTATCTATGATAATATTTTTATAATTTATATATAATACATATGTCGTGTAGTTTAGATATTATTTACGTAGCTTTTGATTTAGTTGAAAATAAAAAGTTATGAATTTAATAAATGATTTAGAAACTATTATTATTATTGTGGGGTTTAATTTGTAGAAGCATATACTATTATTCTTATTTAAAAACTTTAGAAAAACTCTCTACAGATAAGTGTAACCATAAGACACCACATTACATTTATAATAATATAACAAATCATTCACGTGCGTATTTACTATATGTTAAAGTGAATGTGTATTTTTAGGTGAAGTTGTATTTTTACTAGTATAAATTTAATATCCCTAACTGTCTCAGTGAAATTGTATCCGAATACACCGGTAGATATATATTTTTATTAGCAAAAAAATAACTTAACTAATAAGCGCTAGTAAAATAATATGCTGCTATAAAGTGTTTATGAAACTCTATTTCAAACCCAAACCTATCTAAAACGTACTTTCATTAGTTTCAGTTTGGTTTGAGCAAATAGTGGACGTTATAGTGAATGTGTGATTTACAGTGAAATATTTTCACTGTAAATCACACATTCAAGGCATAAAAATAATACTTCAGAATACGAACACCACATCTTTAACTATCATAAAATTTGTCGCCATCAATTCTAAATAAGAATTCGTAATGGTGTGTCATTTATATAAACCGATCTAGGAAAATACATAGGATATTCGAAACGATTTATTTTAACAAAATCAAGTACCACTAATTATTTTTTAATTATTTAATTTTATATTAAATAAATATAATAACGATATCTGTTAAAAGAATATACTATCAAAAATATAATTAATTCCTTTTGGTGCCCTAAAATATTCAAAGATGTCAGTAAGAGTCTGTTGAAGTCCCCTATAAGCATGTGGTATTATAACTTGACCACGTGCCCACGATGCAGCGCTCGTCATGTGTGTTAACCATAGGATGCTTACGCGCATACTGAAATTGAACGCTCTATCTCAGTTTGCGAAAAACCATATCATTATCTCTCTCACTCTCGTCGCTTAACACGCGAAAGAGCGAAAGGGGAAGTATCTCACCGCTCGCGCTCGAAAGAGCAGTTCCGACTTCGGCCCTTTTGCCGACAGTGTTCGGAAGCGCACGAAGCTGGCTGAAGTCGACTCGCCAGAAAGTCGTGCAAAAACTAAATAAATTCGTTGAATTTCATGCTAAATAGAATTAAAAGTGTTTTAAAGTATATTGAGTCAATCGCAAAAATAAATGCTTAAAAATATTTTCTGGATTTTATCTTTATTTATTTATTTAAATTAAATTAAGACAATCATAACCTAATAAGAAGCACGAATACGTCACTATGGTAAAAAATAACCTGTTCATCGTAATTGATATTTAACAGAGCAATGTACAATATCAGAGTATTAAAGAGCCGGATGACGACAACAATGCGGACGTTCTGGCTCTAATGCTTGCACTACACTCTCTGGAAATTGTCCGAACCGAAGTTCAACTGAAGTGCCATATCATGCCATATGCCAGTCATATGCCGTCCGCACAGCGGCTGTTGTCACGTACAGCTGGCATATTTGCGCGCGATCGAAAAATGTGCCAAATAATCGCAATTTTTAAATTGTCATATTATTAAAATTACGCTACAGATAATTATAAAAGTTTGTGTGAGTACTAACCAATACAATATCAGTGAAAAATTTTCGGTCGTAAATATTCAATTTACGCAAAATCTTTGTCGGCTTTTGCAAAATGCCATAAGGCATAAAAATGATACTTAAGAATACGAACACCACATCTGTGACTATCCTAGAATTTGTCGCCATCGATTCTAAATAAGAATTCGTTATGGTGTGACATTAATATAAACCGATCTAAGAAAATACATAAAGATATTCGAAACGATTTTTTTTAACAAAATCAAGTACCACTAATTATTTAATTTTATATGAAAAAAATATAATAACGATATCTGTTAGAAGAATGTAATATTTAAAATAAAATTAATTCCTTTTGGTGCCTTAAAATATTCAAAGATGTCAGTAAGAGTGTCAAAGTCCCCGATAAGCATGTGGTATTATAACTTGACCACGTGACCACGATGCAGCGCAACCATAGGATGCCTACGCGCATACTGAAATTGAAGCGAGTTACTCGATCTATCTCAGTTTGCGAAACACCATTTCATTATCTGTCTCACTCTCGTCACTTAACACGCGAGAGAGCGAAAGAGAAAGAATCTCACCGCTCGCTCTCGAAAGAGCAGTTCCAACTTCGGTTCTTTTGCCGACAATGTTCGGAAGCGCTCGTAGCTGGCTGAAGTCGACTGAATTACCCCCACTTTACCTCCCGTTCTCGGTAACCTCGGACAACTTCCGAGAGATTTTAGAGCGGGCAGAACCGAACTCGACCGAAGTAACCCACTATATTCTCCGTCCTTGGCCAACCTTGGCCAACTTCCAGAGAGTGTAGTGCAAGCATAATATTCATTGTACAATAACAGTAACTATAAAAATATATCGTATACATACATATAATATACAATTGTTACTGTTACAAAGCATGTCACCTGTAGTTTGGATCAGATATGGGGACAGAATAATATATTATATTTTTTTAAGAATATCATTATTGCGTTAAGAAATAGATCACACGTTTATTACGTTTTGAAAATTTAGAAAATGTTTCGAGCCCCGCATTTTTACACCCAAGAAATAGACTAGATTTTGGTAGACTATTATTATTTGTTTCAATATTTTTCTCTTGTAACGTCCAGACTAGAGTCTCCAATTACTCGAACCATCAACTACTCGAGTATCGAATATTAAAATTTTAAAATACTCGAGTACTCGAGTACTTTCGAGTATTTACCAAACGTACCAAAATAGCTATTATTCAAATTCGTGCACATATAAATAAATAAATAAAATACTTAGTATGTTAATTTTTACAATTATTTTAACTTCACGAACATACTTTTTAAAAACAATAATGCAAAAAGTGTCTCGAATTTAATATTACTGCTAACCTTTGGTTTTATTATTCCCGTTATGGAAAAAACCCTTTCCGTTGCTGTTGATGTTGGTCTTATTGTCATTAACGCATTGGATAAGGCTTCTAATTTATATCTGTTCGCTTTTTATAGATATAACATTTTTTGAACTCTCTTTTTATGTTCTCTTCTTTCATTCCCTTCTCTGCTTTTCTCTTATTTCCTTCGACTATGGACAAAAAAGCATTTTGTAATTCTTCTTGAATAGATTTTTTTCCTAACAATATACAATATTCTACTCCTTCTGATTAATGCGAAGAATTTAAATCTATATCCTTCGAAGATGTATTTGGGTGAATCCCTTTCACTCTAGAGCTAAACGGTTCGCAAAGAACTGACTTTACTGTAAATGTCTTTAAAACACACAGTTGTTTTGATTTATATTTTAAGCTGGGGGATCAGTATAAACAATTTACAACACTTTACGCTACAATTGCATAGTCATAAAACCTAAAAAAAATTTTTGTTGATATTTCATTTTGTTCATTGCCATAAATTAGATAAGTCGGGACTGTCGAACAGAAAACACAAAAGAAATTTCTCCGTCGTACCCACTAACATAGCCGACGACCGGAACTATGCAACTATGAAAAAATTATACCTGATAGTAACCGCTCTAACTCGGGACTTCGGGCATAAACGCCAAATAAAAGCAAGACGTTAACCTTTACCGGACCGAGCTAAAGTTATTTTTGTTTCTGAAATATTTCAAAATTTTTTAATTTCGAGTATTAATCGAGTAATTTTCAAAATACTCGATTATCAAGTACTTGAAAAATAGACAAAAATACTCGAGTATCGAGTAGTCGATTATTCGAATTGGAGACTCTAGTCCAGACATGCTAGCAGCGTTATCGTAAAATTTCTCGCTACATTTCTACAAAGCTTAGCCTACAGTTTTATAGGTACTAAAATATAAATTAAGCTAGATTTATGAGTACTACCATATTTAGCTGTTTATGAATATTTGTTTTGTTTAAAAATCTTCATTTTAGATGTGGCCCCTTTCTCCTTATGCACTAAATGGGTGTTTATTTTTTTTAATTGTTAATCTTCATTACAAGACTATACATTCTTAATTGCGTCACGTTATTTACTACTTTATTTTATTATTGAAATAAAATTAAATACATATCAAGTTACATTAATAAAATATAGTGCTATAAAATTAATTAAATTCCAGCGCGTATTATAACTAATGTGACTAGTAATTTATTATTGAAAACCTCATTGTAAACTTCTTATATAATGACGTACTTTTGTTTACAATAAAACTACTATAATCTCATGAATATACATACAACGGTTAATCTAATGAGATCATTACGTATGTTAATTTTACGATATAATTAAACCCACTCTTAGCACCGTTTTTATTCCATCTAACGCCGTTAAAGTGCGACTAACTATGTTTTTACGAGTAGATATGGGAGGTAAAAAATTAATTAAACTTTGCTTGCATTATATAACACATCATGCAGCTCTTCGTGTGTCTGAATAGCTTTATATTTATCCGAGGACATTGCAGTCATTGTCATGCGTGTCGAATCGGTCTTCAAGCATACCTTCGTAAACAAGTGGAAATATTCTGATGATCTAATCTTGTCTACGATCGTGATATGTTGGTAAACAGCAAATAAGGTGAGGCCAGGTGTCGAGTATGCGCTACGTACGTATGTTGCAGAACAAAAAGAGAAAAATGCGGAATCGGTGCGTTGATTTCTCCGGGAAATCTTGAATGACATTCCAGGCGCACTAGGGCCTTATTATTTATATAAGGAAAGATCGAGAGCAAGTTCTTGCATCTCGGCAAGGTGAGCGTGATTCTGTGATTTCTTTCAAGGCGAAACATACTACGGTCGTTGCTGATTAGTCATTCAATCTCTAGATGTGAAAAAAATGATTTGACCTATTTGCAATTTTTTTCTGTCGTTTAACAAACGTACATCGATCAATGGAAGATAACGATCACGATTTACTGATTTGTATCATTGTAATATATTAATTTTTGATAATAAAGCGCAAGCGATATTAACGAGCGGCCGAGACGGAAACCCGGCAACCCATTTAAGATCACACGATCTCCCAATAAAATATCGACTAACGATCGCTTAATTGTTATTTACTGCATTATGCTATAAGTAATGAGACTAATTATATGCTACGTGACGTCTTAACTTAGACATTTATATATTAAAATAACATAAATATACATATTTAAAAATAAGGGAAAACGATTTATATATTTTTAAATCTTTGTTGTATTAATGATTCAGTTTACTTTTATATCTACTCAATGCTTTGGAAAGCTTGTTAGGTTCTTATACAGGACTTAGTTATTGCGCTCCATATTTTTTGTAAAAAAGAATAAAACAAATATAATATAACATTTGTTTATAAATAACTCTTGTAGTCATGTGTAAACAGCCCTTAATTTATTTTTTAAAATCACGTATGTACATATGTATGTATAATATATACATTTTATTTACTTTTTCATTTCGTTGATTTAGAAATCCTGTATCTATATCCATTTCTTGAGCTTATATAGTGGAGAAATACTTCTGTTTTTTGCGATATTTTAACTCTTAAATCTATTCTTTTATAACTAATATTAATACAAAAATAGTATTAAAATTGCTAGATTCCAATGCTTCCAATATTAAATAATAATCACAATTCACGAGTGCAATAAATGTAAGATCCCTCGTTTACTTCTTTACTTTCGTACATTAAAAGTACAAATATTTAGCATGAAAAGTAACAAGGAGGTGTAAAACTCGGAATTCCAACAATGAAGTTATTCGACGCGGCTAACAGTTTTGTAAGAGTAGTTGGCTCAGGTGATGTTAAAATACTTTCTCTATAGTTATATTTACGATGTCTCGGGTAACATTTAATGAAACCCATAAACGATGGTTATTACCCTTGCCTCCTATTAACGCCTATAATATTCAATCATTAAAAGTGAATGAAAATAAAAACAAGCGATTGAAGTATCAGTTTATTTTCAACAATTTTCCAAAGCGATTGGTTACAAGACATTCAATACGCATTCAATACACGGTTCGAGTGTCGGTGCATTAGTGCATTAATATGGCAGAAAGGTTAGGTTAATTCCTGACAAGGTCGTTAGTTGTGTGTAAAGTTCACAGCGGGTTTCCTCGAGTGGTATTTAAAGACCCGTTGAACAAACGAATCACTAAACACGTAAACTGTTGAAAAATTACTTTGTAAAGAGCCGACAAAGAACGCAACAACACGCCCACTGGTGCAACCGACACTAGGAAGTCAGGAGAGTCAGGAAAGAACGTGATGAATTTATATCTATGAAATTAAACGTTGTGCGCAACGTTTGACGTACGAAGTAGAACGAAAATATACCTCTCACTGAATTACACAATTATTCTTAAAGGGGCTATATTTTATTATACAGACGAATGGTTGGTAATAATTGCACGTCTGCGAATTAACAAGCACGAAATAACTGTTTACGAGGTGTGATTACGGCATATTAATCAATTATTCTGTTTGTGAGTGAATGCAGGGTTTACTTCTCAAATACATTCTATTATTGTATCTGGAAACATGTTGACTCTTGACGGATTTGAAAACAAATCTATGTCCTTTGCAACATAAAAAATATTTTTGAAAGAAAAACGAGAAATATAGTATTTTTTCGCTAAATATATAATCGACTTTGTGTCATACTTCTATTTAAAATTACGCCAAAAATATTATAAATTTAAATTTAACACATACAGGCCGATGATACAACATGTGTACCATGGCTTGGCCAATAGTACAACATTCATGCTATGTTTCTGCCAACAGTTACTGTTAAGTAACACAACCCATGTGCCACGTTTTTGGCAAGCATTATTTGTGGATGGAAAACATATTTTTGAACTTTGCTTTAAAGGGCTTGCTGCTATTGCGACCCTTAAACCAATATTTAATAAAAAAAGCGCGTTAACTATAGAAAATTAAATTTAAATCTATAAACAATTAATTTTTTTTCAAATTGCTGGTCATTAAAAATAAAGATACTAAAATAACATATAATACATAGTTTTTTAGCAAAAAATCATATTAGCCATTAAATGTTATCAATTAAAAAACAATGTCATTTTCACACCATAAAATATTAAAAAAATATTTTGCGAAACCACACTAACCCATTAATCTTGTGTTAAAAAAGAAAAAAACAGCTTGAAAAAAAAAATACGTTTTCGGTTTTTTATAAATCAAAAGCCGGTTAACCGGTTTTTACCGTCTATAATTAATTTTTTATTAAAAAAAATATATATGTAAATATTTGTTAATTTAATTTCGTGGCTTATAAATATAGTATTCATGGTGGAAACCCACATAAAAAAGTATGTATTATAATTAAAAATATATATTTTTATTATTTTGCTTGCATAGTAGATGTGCAAAATAAATTATAAATTATGGATAATTTTAATAATAATACATTTTAATGGACAAAAACAAATTTACTGTCAAGAAAAATACAAATGGATTATCATTTTATACATGGCCAAAATTTGGAAGAAATATAACCAAAATATTATAATACAATAATATCAAAAATATCACAAAATTTAAAAAACGTGTATTGCAGATTTTTTATTTTTAAAAATATTATTTTTAAGAGACTATTTTAAGTTTAAATGATTCCTCTGAAACATCTTTTACTTCTGGAACATTGATAATGGGGGATATACTTTTTTTATACATTTTAATAATTAAGGAATAATATTTTTTTTTTCAATATTTGCATAAGAAACTGTGGAATCTTTGGAATATATACTTAAATTGATTTAACTAATGTTTTAAGAACATTCGCAGCTTGTAAATATTGTAACAAGGAAACTAAACTTTTCATTCCACAACTAATTGAATTTTTTAACTGTTCATGTGGAAAATGAATTACTCATTCTTGTAAAATTATAATATTACTCTTTCTTAATTCTTTAACGCCAATTTCCAATGGTTTTAGATAAGCTACCAAGTTGTTTAAATTATTAAAATTAATTTCATTATACAGGCGGCCTTCGACTTTAGCACATAATTGGTTCCTGAAAATGTGTGCGAATATTGAATATACGAAAGTCGAGGGAAGTAAAAAAAATTGAAATTGTGTGTTTTTTTAAATATTTATTTATCAAGTAAATATAGTATGTTTAAGAAGCGTTTAAGAGTCATGTTTAAGTGGGGTTTGCGGGTGTTTTTTTTTAAAAGTTATCAAGAGTTAACTGTTTTCCACTATTCTTTTTCTTTTCTTCATATAGTAATTTATAACATGCTATGTTTTTATTGTTCGTCCCACGCACTTTAAATATGCGTTCTCCATTGGGATCACAATCTTCCATAATATTTAAAAATTTGTCAAGGTGCGTGAAGGCTTCATTCATATTTTTCATTGTTAAAGAGTTTTCCAAAATAAACCTGTCTCATCTACATTAAATATTTGGCTAGAGGAATATTTTACATCTTCAATAATTTTGGATAATTTGGAAATAAATTCTTTTGCAGCATCTTTATCCGCATCAGCCGATTCTCCAGTAAATTTAATATTATGAAAAGAATACCTCATTTTAAAATTGTAAAACCAAACGTTACTTGATTGAAAACCCGTGTTAAAATCTTATTTTTAATCTGTCCTTCCAGTCTTTGTGTAAACTATGAGCTTTTGCTTGAATAATTTAAATACTCGGAGGGACATCTTTTTGATGTTGGTCATCGGTCCATGATGACAAAGATTTTTCCATTTCATCTATGTTGCTTTTTGCCGTGTTTTTTTGGAAACATATCCTCAAAGATTGTGGAAATATAGCTTTAATTTGCAAAATTTTGAAGTATTCCTTAATTATATTTTTATTTTGAAAATTTAACATATCATAGACCTGTTTGTATTATACGAACGTCCGATTGAAGCAAAAGATTTACCGCTATCAGATCGTCTAATAATTTCCATCTTTGTCTCGAATCGTGTGAAGTTTATGAGTCCTTGATTTCTTTTTGTTCCTATCAACACTGAAATTTTTCCGTTTCTCACTCATGTTTATAATTAAAAAAAAAAATTCAAAAAAAAAATGTTTTTTTTTAAATGTGCGAAATAGCGGATTGTGCGAAAGTCGAGGGCCACCTGTACAATTTTTCCTGACTAAAATCCTGCAGAGCTTTTCTAATGCACTTATGTAAGAAATTTATCGATTTTGTGCCTTATTCATAGTTTTTAAAATTAATTTTCTTTATATAATTAAACGTAATCCTATAATAACCGGTTGAATTATCACTATAATGTAAATAAATTAAATTTTAAACAAAATTTGCATACTGCTACTAAGGCTTATAAATAATTAATAAGTTACAACTTCTACATTCCTTATCAATTGATTCAAATTATTCACATATTATAATATAATTAAACATCTATTATATTTATTTATAAATATATTACTATTACCTTAAAAATAGTAAATAAATATTTCATATGTTGTTTTATACAATAATAATAAAATTAGAATGCTTTTTATATTATTTCACATAATAATGTGAAAAGAAAAGTTTTGAAAGTTTCATAATTGCATAATTATATTAAGTATGTATTTTTTATTTTGGAATATATACTTTGCACGTAAACCAGTAATTTTCATTTAACTACGTGTGAAACCGTGCTGTTTTATATTCATAATAACATAAAAAAAAACACTGAACATCTGTGTAGCACATTTTAATATATTTTTTATTAACGTGCTAAAAAATCTTTACTTATTTTCATCATCTTTCACAACTTCGCCAAAGTGTATTATTAATGTGAAATAAATATCTATTCAAAATTATATTATATTTGTATTACATTACTGACATTACCCTTGCATTATTAATAGGCAAGCTTAACATAAATCCTGATTATAGAGACAGTCCTGATAGCGACTACATACCTGAGGTCTCGGTCAATTTGTTAATTTATTATTTTATACATGATTAAACTCAAGCGGTATTAGATTTTTATTTATATTAACTATAATCATTAAGTTTTACAAAATAATATTTTTTTTATTGTAATATAACGTTTAAAATGTATTTGTTTAATAAATATAATAATCGACTGCCTTGACTATTGTTTGTGTAATTTATAATATAAAAATTAGGTCATTACCATATTTATTTCGATAAATGACTGATGATTTTTCTGAATATATAAATCATCTATTACTTCAAGGAGACCCACTAACATTTTACTGTATCGAATAATTTCCTTCCGCTGATCTAAATGCATAGTATTATAAATAAACCTTGAATCTTGCCAAATGTGTATTTAATGTAATATACATCTTCCATGCAAATCACTTCTCTCAAGCACAATCATTATAAAATAAAAGTATATTTTCATTATCAATAAAATATATGTATATAAAGAAAATAATTCATTCATTATTTTTTTATTAAAAAGTATTTCTTCTGACAATGGTAAGCTTTGCTTTTCGTACAAGAACCTGCTCTCAAAATGTCGCAATTATTTTATTTTTATTTTATAAAAATTCAGCACAGCCAGACCCTAACGAATGTTTCATTTCACGGAACAACAAACACGTCGTTCCAACTACCGCGGAACGAAATGCTCAAAGTCGAATCGGCGAGTCTCGTCTTTTTCGAATCGTGAGTTTTTTGTTGTTGTAGAATAAAACGAATATTCTATACGCCACATGACGGTTTTATTACAATAAGATTATGATAGATAATGTCAAAGCACATTAGAGTAGTGATGTCGGCTACAAGCAGACGGACCATAAGACGGAACAAGATGGAAAACAAGTAATTAAAATCTTAATTAACACCCATGTGCGACTTAAGAACAGCCGCCGAGCTTCGTTTGAAATTCCATGCCTTCATACGTTCATTGGCGACTAATTGAGGAATGCAGAAATGACCGAATGCAATATTGGGAAAATTGTCAACCATATTCGCAAACAGGTTTTGGTATAAATAAATGCGGTTTGAAAACCGCTGGATAGATTTTAATGAAAAGTATTTATGTACATATATGCTTGTGTTTGGAAACAATTTATTATAATTTACTTATATTGTTGCTTTATTTTTAATGATTTTTTTATGATCTTATTGTTTAAATTTTTTTGTTAGATTGAAATCAAAATTTTAATTGATTTGGTATTTTATTTATATTATATTAAATTAATACTAAATATTTATTTTTACGCTTAGACGCTTTGGCTACTCCTGATATATATGGAACAGCACAATATTTGTCAAAAGTAAGGCCAGTAACACTTGTACGATCATGGAGAAAGATTTATTTTAACTCGGAAATAGATGTATTGGATTCTGAAGAAACTGATACATCTGAAATTTGCAGAATAATGGAAATTTAAAATGCTTTAAAAATGTCGATCAGTACTTTTCGCTTAGTAATGGCAAGAATTTTTAAAAATATATTTTATTAAATAAAATCAATTAAATAAACATACTTTCATGTATATGTGTCTAAATAATTTTCTTCGTCATAACATTCACATACACGTACAATAAACATTTTAATATGACAGATACTAATTTTATATTCAAGAGACGATTCAAGTTCAACGTCCAGCACACAATATTCTTCCTGGCTACATCAACATATACCATATTTTAAAATTCTACTCAATATATATTCTTAGAAGCGTGTTAATTCTCATTATATATTTTTTTTATTACAATGAGATAATTCATTAGGGGAAAGAACACGTATTAGGAGCCATTAGATTAGTTACGGGTCAGAATTTTACCTCGTTGCGCGTTTGAAATATGACCCTGTCTAGGCAAGAGAGTCGGATATCTCACACAGGGTTTCGTTTTTAAATTTAGCTTTAGGGTAAGAATTCTAATTTGAGTGCGGTAAGAAGATTTCATTGACAACCAGCGCTTCGCTAGGCGTCGTTCATTAATTTAACCTAACGGTAACGCAGTATCTATCCACAATACAGGATGTTTCACAAGATTTTATTTACGACCATATAACCAAATTTTAATTAAGATTCATTCAACTAAAAGTTGATTCGTTATTATCTCGTATAATTTAATATATTTTGCCTTCAATTAAATTATTTTATTGTATTATTTATAATCATCCTATATGCATGTAGGGTTTAACTACTCGAATAACTCATGAAACTTTCATCGCTTTGTTGTTCGATCTAATCGAAGAAAGCAATACGAATGACACAACGCAATAACGCCGAAGCAATAAACATATCTCGTATTATCTTGTGTTTGTTTTGATCGGGAGTCGGAGTGTATCAATTCTTATCGTATTACCTGTGAGTGGTTCGAAATATTTCATATCTTAAATGTCATTCTATAAAATATGAAAAATGATGAATGGATCCAAACATATCGATTAGTAAATATATACATGTTTCGATATCTTGTTTGATTACTTATCCATTCACTTTTGAAACTATAAACGAACTTTATGTATCTTAGTCTCATCTATGTTATAATGCTACGTTTTCATGCTGTAGGTTTTTACAAACTTTAATGATATTTGTATATAGTATCGTAGTCGATGAAAAATAGATTTTACAAATGATTAACTAGGAATATTTACTTTTTATATTTTTTACCATAAAAATATGCTTTATTTACACTTTACAATTTTTAAGCAAGCTTGATATTATATAAATAATTTTCTTTGATTAATATAAATTATTAATGTAATATGATTTTTAACTTTAAAAAAATATTACCTGTCTTTGAGGGTGACCTACAAAAGCATAAGAGGTTAAGGGATAACCCATCAAAATTTTACTGAAACGTCATTGCAACCTAACAAAAACCTTCTCGGACCCCCGCTGTGGATAATAAAAATTGACGCGTTCGCAAAATTCGCACATATTATTTTTTAAATTGGTACGTCACGACTTTGACACCATGCAAAGTTCGCCGAATAACGAAACCTCTATCTTCTCACATATTCAAACATCTAAAATAAAAAACAAACATTTAAAAATTCTTATAAAAACGACCTCGATTTGATCTTGCTGAGGATGACCTCAGATGACGCTGGCACCACCGAAGAACGATAGTCTTTACCTGGAAGTCTTCACATGTAGTTAAAATTCATACAAATTACGTCATTCATACATTTTATGTAAGTTAACGAGTAGTTTTTAAACTAGTTTGGTGAGAATTGAGGCTTACATAGTGCTGCCGTAAATTAACTACAGAGCCAGCGCACTTCACAAAGGTGTTGATTGTGTACTTTGTACACACTTAATGAGGCTGTTACAGCCCCGGGCGCCGATCTGAAAAATGGTCCTGTTTACATAAGTGTCGAGAAATCACTCTTATCCTGCAGCTGCAGAATGCAACGAAATCCGGTAGTTGTTTTCGTTCATTTTATCCAATTCTTAGGAAACACATATGTTAACGATGATTCAACGAACAATGTGCCTGGATAATGTACTTTCTGATTATTTTTACAGTTTTTACAACTTTCAAGGTGTATCTATCTTGAAGTCAATATATTTTACGATTCAATCGTTTGAATAAAGCCGCCGAAATAATAAACAATATATAAATGCCGTAACAATAAATCAGCGCAGTTCTAAAACATATGCTTGGAATCTAAACATTTTTTTGTAAATCGATTATCTAAGAATTCCTTTGCCGCAGACTTTGTATATTTTATGCTTATTTGCTTATGCTTATTATATAAGAGAAAACTAGTTTTGTGCATTTAATTATATAAATATTAAAATTTCAAGGTGGAAATAATTAGTGAAAAAATTCATTTAAATAATTCACAAATTACCGAGTTTTAAAATAATTTCCGTAATTACTATTGAGATGGCTAGTAAAATAAATATTGAAAAATTATTAATAAATAGCTGAATAAATTGTTTTTTCATTAAGCGTTTTAATGGATATAATAATATTTTTTCAAGAGCAAATATTTAAATTATTAATATTAAGTTTATTATAAGTTTTATACATGTAAAACGTTTTCTATTGTAGGTTTCATAAATATGATTACCTTAGTTTCAAAAAATGTGAGAGCTCCTGATGATTCTGGGACAATTTTCTTGTAGTGTATATTAATACACGTAAACAAAGCAAATATATTAAATTATAATAATAAAAATAAAAATTAAATTTGTTCTGATTGATTTTTGAACCGCCGGTAACGCGTTCTGTTGTTTTGACCAATAAAAAATAAGCATTCAAATATAAAACAAGATGGATGACAGTACCATGACAACAGTCTTAAATAATTATTATTTTATAATAATAAAATTTTGCTACGCAACAATAATTTTCATTAATTCTTCATTTGACTGAATATAAATAATCAGATTGCAAATTAACTATGTGTTATAACTATGAAAATTAAATATATACATAATGTGTTGAGGATTAGAAGAATACATTGATTAAACAAGATAAGCAATCACAAAACAATCTTCGTAATGAAATTTTTAAATTTTGAATTCCCGGCGACGGGCTCCGAGCCTGAAAAGTGAGTTTTACCTTTTATAAATAATCGGATTGAAAATTAACTAGGTGTGTTATTACTATGAAAATTAAATATGTTCATAATGTGTTTAGGATAAGAAGAATACATTGATTAAATTAGATAACCAATCATAAAACAATCTTCGTAATGAAATCTTCAAATTTTGAATTCCCATCGCCGGGCTCCGAGGCCGAAAAGTGAGTTTTTCCTTTTATATTACATAAACATTATCATTGCTTCTGATTTAATGCACATATACGTTAGATTTTAAGAATTGCAAATAAACCAGATATGTTTTAAACGTGAACTTGTAATATATCCTTAGTATGTATGAGGATTGAAAGTTAATGTCAATCAAATCGGTGCTGTCGCAGTGGGAATGCTATATATATCAGCCAACGGATAGCTTATAAATGTGTAGTTTCTTAGATGTTATCTAATAAACGATATTTTACAATGATTATAAATATGGGATTGCATACCTGGAATAATCGATAGTTTAAATATCTAAGAGTGTGTTATGTTTAATTCTGATTTGTCAAAATATGTATCTACGTCATGGTTTTTATTTAATTTTTCTTCTATGCAATCATTTCTTTCGGAACAAGCAAATTCGAGATATTTAGTTATATCAAACCTATGTAGTTTGTTCTTTATAAAAAGATAATACTTGCTGAAATGATTCACTTTTAGTTTATATACCAATGCTACGCTGTCATAATATATGTCGTCAAATTGTACCGTCATTGCTTCTGAAAAATAATTAAAAACAATAAGACCTTCACCAAGAGTTAAGCATTGAATACGTTATTACTACTAATATAATCCATAAATTAAATTTAAACGACAACCGAAGAACAAAATTAACGGAAGTTACCATAGAGGATTAAACACGTAGATTGGCATCTCTTCATTTTCTTCAAAATTGTCGCAATATGTCATATAATAATTGTTTGCCATACGTAAACGTTATTAGATCTATCATTGATTCTGTAAATTAACTGTAAACGATACTATATAGTAAGTAAAATGTAACTTTTTGTTTACACTAATACAAGATTTTTCATTATTACTAGCATTGTAATATGTTTAATTAACTTTGATAAGTATACCTTCAATTGCCAAATCACCGTTGCTTGTCTTTTAATATTAGATCCTGGAAAGTCAATAGTAATTTTGTTAGAATAACCGTGATATATTATTCATATAACCAAACACTTACTGGCACACTCATAATTTATAGTTTTGCTTATATTGTCTATAATTCCAAATGCTACATCATTTTGAATCATCTTCAATTGACACTTTGTAAGAAAAACGCTGTGATTATAACATATTTCACTGTTTATTTAATTGCACAGAAATGGGCGCAGCGAGCGCTTGCCAGATGACAGAAGAACTGTCACATGTAAGCAAATTTGAAAGGGAAATTCCCGGTTTTGCGTGCGCTTGATAACGAACTACAAAATTGACTTTAACGATTATTAAAAATAAAATAAAAATATACCATCTTTCTTACATTCAATATAACGAATTTTCAGTATACCGAAATATATTCATTGGTTCTGCTAGCTTCGCTATATTGAGATTTCACTAAACAATGCTTAATTTATTATTATCTAGCTAAGTTTTAAACCTATTCATAAATTATGTACAATATTTAGATTTATCATTAAATATCTAAATTTTAAATCTAACGTTAAATAATATAAAATGTTTTCTTGTGGAAATATTTAGTCAAGTTGTAAACCTATTTTTAAATGAATTGAAAATGTTCAGTAGTGTTTTATAGATTGAACCATTTTGACTATCATAAAAAATCCTAAATAATAATGTCTAATTTGAACCATTCAATTTTAAAATATATATTAAAAAATCAGAACGAAGCAAAAATAATATTTAAAACCCAAAAAGTTGAGGGTCCGGTATTCGCACATGCGCTGGATATAGTATATTTAAATTGTTATATGTTTTATGCATTTGATCATCATGACGCATCAGGTTAACTTGTCAGGCCACTATGGATTTAATTTTAATAAATAAACAATAATGGTTTGAAGCTTTTCAATAGAATCGTTGCATGATAGGATCACTATCAGATATTATTTATTTTCCTCATTATATATGTACATAGTACATACATATGAATATAGTACGCAGATGAACGGCTCTAAGTGCAAAATAATAACAATAATAATAAAAGCGCGAGTGGAGTGTAGCAAGCATCTTGTTTGTAGACACGCGAGCTCAAAATATATGGAGTATGCTAATGTAGATGAAGGCTTTATTATTTCACACAAATCTGTGGGTGGATGTGGGCCGATAATGGCTAAGTATCCCGAGAACCCATGGTTGCTAGCAAAGCATTCCAGATAATCCATTCTAGACGCAAACTCTATTAATATTATTAACATTAAAAAATTACCAGGTACAAAGTGATAATAAGTCATAAAGATAACGCTGGATGTTTGGAGAACTCCCTAGCTCTTTACAACGCATTTTGCAGATAAGATCGGTACATGCTAGAAGTGTGTATATAACGCCTCCAAAAAATTGGTCACGAGTTAAAAAGATATTAATTAGCTCATAGTAGAATCGATTGGGATCTTTACAACAAATGCGTGTTGTGTGTGAGTTCGTGACTGGGAAGCCGTATCTTTTCGCGCCCCATTGTCCTGTGAGTGTTGTTAAAATGTTGTGGACCCCTGCAGTCTTAAACGGGTCCTTATTGCGACGGGATCCGGCAATGATAAGCCATATTTTCTGTGGCGCGTGTGCATTATATGAAGCAATTCAAACAAAATAAAAACTAGCGCAGGCAATATAATCCTATATGGATATTTGTGTTTTTAAATTTCTATCTTGTCTGGAAGATCTGAATTAGTGACTATTATACATTATAATTATAATTCCGATCGATCATCACAGATTAGGTTTACCTAGATTTTCCTAATATCATGGATGAATATCGTGATGATTAATTAAAATCGAGCTAGGTCGTATATAGTTAACATTCGTCGTTAACGCCGGCAAAATATTCATACCATCTAGGCGGATATTTTTTGGAAAAGTTTTCTTCAACTAAGGATTTAGGAGTGACTTTCGAAGAACGCTGGAAATTTAGCCAGCACATTGCAGAGACTCGTAGCAAATCCTTAAAAATGTTCGGTTTTATCTTGAGAAATGCGCGCTACTTCAGGAATACTTTAGTATTGCGCACTCTTTATGATACTCTAGTCCGCAGCATACTAGAAACTAGCTCCGTCATTTGGATCCCAGGCGTAATGAATCAATGTAATGAATTGATGCTGGAAAAAGTACAACGTAAATTTCTTCGATATTTATACTTGAAGAAATACGGGTAATATCCGTTCTTGTTTCCCAGTGCTTTTATTTTAGGAGCCCTGGGATACGTTTCTTTGTCGACTCGCAGAAGTGTTTATGTAATTAAACACTTCTGGAAATTGCTCAAGGGCATCGTAGACAATCCTTCAGTGCTCGAGCAGCTTCAAATGTGGGCTCCTGAAGGTGGTTATAGTTCTCGGTCGCGTCCACTATTCTTGCCTGTAAAGTCTAGAACTGGAGCACTTGCCAACTCTTCTCTGGCTAAGGCTATTCATCTGCTCAATTCTGTCCATAGAAATATTGACATTTTCTCTTGCACATATGGAGTTTTGGTTCAGTTCGTATGGGACAATGCACACCTGTTGAGGTGATTTGTGTCTGTTATTCTATCTTGTTTTTTATGTTTTTACTTATATGCTTTGAGTGTGTGTATAATTATACGTATATGAAATTGTATGTATGCATACTATATATTTATATGTATTATGATATATTTATACTTTTGACTATCGTGACGCATTAGGTCTACCTGTCAGGTCACGATGGTTATAATGTTAATAAATAAATACATAAATATTTGGTATTAAAAATTATCTAATAATGAGCTAATACAGCTCATAGAGAATTTCTTATATGTATTAAAAAAAATATATTGCATTTATATAAAAATACGATCAAATTTTGATCGTATTTTGTCTCTTACCTTTAACTCGAGCATATTTATCACTGTACGAAATAACTTTTGTAAATCACAAATTAAAAGTAATATATTTTTGAATTTAGTTACTTAAGAGCCATTAAATTTTATTTGTTTAATATTTCGTTTCGTTAAAAGCTCACTAGCTGTTTTCGCTACGAGAAATAGCCATTGAGCTTCTCCCCTCACGAGCTCATTCAATTTAACATGAAGCTTGCTTATTGTCTTAGAGAGAAAAAAATTGTTTTTTTACTAAATTATATTTAAAATAAATATATAATAATCTGATCGGGAATCGGGAATCAAATCAGGCCCAGAAGAAGCCCCCCGTCTTCAAATTTTAAAGCTTTATTTAAGATCTGATTTAGTTTTTTTATATAGGCAATTTTAAACAACTGCGTTTTAGACGTACTTACAATTTTTAGTATTATATATTGTATATTTATATATTATATAATATGTGCTATGATAGTTCAAACAAAAATATAAAATAATTTTATAGTTTGTAAACTAATAGTATTAAAAATAAATAGGCCAACGCTGAGTCAAACTCTCGAAATAATCCATGCTACACAATAATTATGCAATTAACACTCTCTAAACTTTTCCACAGTTTTGCAATTAGATTTCTCCGTCCAATTTTTTTTATTGTCCTCTTTATAAATAAGCTCTCGAGCTTTTTTTGTTGCCTGAATCATGCGCGATATTATTAATAGATTATTATTTTCATTTTCGTTTGCATAATAACAATGCCGTCGTTTCGCCTGTGACGAAATAAGCTCCCGCAAACATTCGTCGTCGCGACTCTGCGCGATAAGTCAAAAGCTTTGGCCGTCTTAAAGCTCTCGACAATATTTTCCATATGAAGGCAGGTCACGTTCGGCATTAATAACGTTTAATTTTAATGCGCGCATGTGCGCCGCATTATCTATCGTCGGTGATATAATTCCGCGTTGGAAATTTATTCCACGATAATAAATAATGACAAATGATAGCTTTAATCATAGCAAAGCTCGCATGTGTGAACACGCTCCAGCCGCAGCGTGAGCTTGGATCCGGTTTTAGGAGCTTAAAGCTCCCTCTGCCGTGATACGTATATAAATGGCAAGCGGATCGTTTATGTCAATAATTTGACTCGAAATTGACATGCTAATTTATTTCAATGCCACGATTGAATAATATCGATTGGTGTTATATTGTCAGAACCGGTAAGTTTGTATGTTCAGCAGAAAATGTTTCTGGATCGTCATTCAATTTAATGATATGATTCAATCATTATGAAATTCATTACGGTAAAGATAAATTGCCTATACCAATAAAAGTGTACGTCTACAAACATAATTGCTAATTTGTGGATAATATAAATACAACATATCCATTGAATTATAGTAATATCTTATCAGATGAACCCATGAAACAATATCAACGCAAACAATCGTAATTTAACAGTAAATCTAATTTAGAACAAAAATAAAAAAATGGGAAAAGAATTTACTATAGTTTTAATCATTTGATCATTTAGGATAAAAAATCTTAAGTCCTACAATTAAATTAAAAACAATTTTTTTTTAATTAAAAACAAATAATATTAAGATATTATTCATACATATTTTATGTGCAAGCTAGATTCCCCGAAACGAATTGTTTGTAAATCTTGTCTAATTCAGTTATTCTACTGCACATTTATATAAATTGCAACAAACATAAATCAACGCTTTCTATTCCATTTTATTTATTTAGTGAATCTTTGTGTTAGTAATATGTCTTTAAAATAAAACGTTTTCTAGCATTCGCTGAAAATGAACTATTCGACGCCGAATCGACCGCCACGTAAACATTTGCGAGCTTAGCGCTCGCGATCGCTTTTAACCTTTTGAGTGTCGATAATTTATTTCATTCATGACGCCTCCGTGCTGCACTTTACTCGCACAATAAATTAATACGTTCGTTCTAATTGAACACCTACACGGCGCAATAATTGATCCAATTCTGCGAAATGGTCAACCTTCGCGGGGAATTCGCACCGAAACCGGTTAGGCGTGATGCTACATCGGTTTTTTTGGGAGTGATATCATAATACGCTTCTAATTGTGTATTAACCGTTAATATTGTTTGGTGTAAGGCGAGACAAATGAGAAGCTGATACTAATCTGTGAGGCTGTTAATATCAATCAACGTTTCCGGCCGGTTTGTTTAGATTGAGCTAATTTGAAAGTCAAATTGTGTATGTAATATTAATTGTACAGATTTTGCTGCAAGATTCCCAGTTATTTATTTACTAATAATATAAATGTTTATGTACAATTTAAAAAAATATTCTTCTAGCTTATGATAATAAAACAAACATTGCTTTATAAATATAACTATAATGGTTTTGGCGCTTTAATAAGCGTAATATTGCTAAAGAAAATTAATTATATTATATAAAGGTCAATTTGTGTATATAAATACAAATGTAAATAAGTCCTATTTTTTTGATTGATTATTTATATTCATAATTCGCTTTAGAATATTCATTTATATTTAAGGTAGGCAAATCGCAATGCTATCAATGAAATATATACGAATTGTAGAAAGCTTCAATGAATTTGATCAAAGAGTCAGTTTGAACACAAAACCAGCTATTTATAAATATTGTATACTCTCTGAATAATATATTTGTAATAGCATTGGTTCAATTTTAAAATATATAGCAGTTTATTGCCTTACGTTGCTTTTTCCAATACAGTTGAACCTCGGGTTGTGAGTACTTGTTTTACGAGTGTTTCGAAATACTAGCAATTGACTTGATTTACGAGCGATGATTCTTCTTTCAGTAAAGACATACTTTTTGGAAAATAATTTGCCACTCAAAGTCTTGTTGGTTATGGATAACGCTCCTAATCATTCTCCAGGCCATGAGAACGACACACTGGAGAAATTCGAGTTCCCAACACCTTATTCATTACTCCAGCCCACGAATTAACAGATCATGTCGAACTTAAAAATGCTTTACACCTACCAAATCACTATTTTTGCGATGCTTTTAAGTGACCAAAGAAACAGATCTTACCCTCAGAGACTTTAGGAAAAATCATTTCCATGTCGTGAACTACCCCAAGATCATCGATAAAGCAAGTGGTGGCGCCGAGAGAACTCTGAATTCGGCTTGGAGAAAACTGACACCTAATTGCTAATAACAGCACATAGCTACAGAGGAGATCTCATATAAGGAGGAGTAAAAAGAGGCTGATAAGCCCCTCACTTCAAATAAGATTAGGGATATCTGTAAAATTTTGGAAACAGTGCAAAATTTCGTGAAAAATCACCATTCGAGTGAGACTTTTGCGGGTGTTTCCTTCAAAAAGTTATCAAGAGTTAACTGTTTTCCACTATTCTTTTTCTTTTCTTCATATAGTATTATATAACATGATATGTCTTTATTGATCGCCCTACGCACTTGAGATATGCCTTCTCCGTTGGGATCACAATTTCCATAATATTTTTAAATTTGTCAAGATGTGTGAAGGATTCATTCATATTTTTCATTGTTAAAGAGTTTTCCAAAATAAACCTGTTTCATCTACATTAAATATTTGGCTAGAGGAATATTCTCCATCTTCAATAATCATGAATAATTAGGAAATAAATTCTTTTGCAGCATCTTTATCCGCATCAGTCGATTCTCCAGTAAATTTAATATTATGAAAAGAATACCTCATTTTAAAATTGTAAAACCAACCGTTACTTGCTTGAAAAACCGTGCTAAAATTTTTTTTTTAATCTATCCTTCCAATCTTTGTGCAAACTAAGAGTTTTAGCATGAATAATTGAAATACTCAGAGGGACATCTTTTTGATGTTGGTCATCGATCCATGATAACAAAGATTTTTCCATTTCATCCATGTTTTTTTGGAAGCATATTTTTAAGGATTGTGGAAATATATCTTTAATTTCCACAATTTTAACGTATTCCCTAATTATATTTTTATTTTGCAAAATTTAACATATCGTAGACCTGTTTGTATCATATGAACGTCCGATTGAAGCAAAAGATACACTGCTTGATAGCAGTGTATATTTTGATTCAATCGCACTTATAATTAGACGTTCTGATGAATCCTTGATTTCTTTTTGTTCGTATCAACACTATAGTTTTTCCGTTTCTCACTCATGTTTATAATTTTTTTTAAAAAAAAAAATTAATTAAAATTTTTTTTTTTAAATGTGCGAAATAGCAAATTGTGCGAAAGTCGAACTTTCGAAAGTCAAGGGCCGCCTGTAAATCCTTAAGAGGCAAAAGCATGTCACTAAAAGGTTTCTGGTTAAAGTTCTACAAAAAAATCAAAAATTTCATTGAGCCACAGTGATTTCAATGTGTATAAATCATAAATAAATTATTTGATGTATATTAATATAATATATTAAAATAAAAAATATTTTTAGATTTTGGAACGAATCAAGTTAAGTTTCCATTATTTCTTATGCTGGTATTTGCTTTGATATACGAGCATGCTTCCGTAATAAAATCGAGCTTTCACTGTATATTAAATTGTATACAGGAATTCTTCAAAATTCAATATACGTGCATATTTTAAATTAAATTCATTCATTGTCAATGATACACATTACTATGCAACTTGAGTTCATCCTACGTAAGTCGGGCGTTCCTTCGTGCATTTATCTTACACTCATACGTCGAATACGTCAAAACAAGGCACATTTATTTGCGCGATCTGCTGCATAAACTATAAATCGGCTTAATCGACACGTCTGATCGTTACTATTGAAAAGGCCATTGACATTGCTAACAACACCCTGTGCGTATGTAATTTCTTTCCTTCGCCACGTAATTTCTCGCTATGGAACGTGCCCACGGGCAAAAGGTAAATGAAAGAACTTCAAGAAGTCCTACAATACCCAGATTATTCAACTTTCACAGCCATTTTTTTGCTGCACTAAAATGTCCTTTTAAAATGTTCAGTGACCGCAAGGGGGCCACATGAACCCTGGTTGAAAAATGGGGGTTAATAACACAAAAATAAACAGATATTATTAGGTGTGATTAATCGTGTAATTAAACACATATATTTAATTTTCTTAAAATAGGACAATAATGCCGCGATCAATCGGATTTGCTCAATTTATGATCAATGTTACAAAATAAAATAATACAAGTGATACAAAACAGCGATTTAAATGTTTTGTGCATTTACCGAGCTATTTTTCGCGTTATCAATATTACCAAAATTCTGAAGTTTACTACTAGTTAAAATGTATCACATTGTCTCTCACATAAGCATATTACTTATAAACTTCAATGAAGATGCACTAAGTTCGATTTCAAATCACACTCTATTAAGAGAAAGAAAAAGTCAGAGGTTCCATCCAAGTAAACCCCAACCTTTTGCAGTCACATTAACGCGATGGATGTAAAAGGATGTTAATCGGTTCATTGAACAATCGATCGTTCAGCAGCGCTGTGGTGGTCGCACCTCCGGCCTAATTGGCAATCGGCAGTCCAAGAGGATTTTTACCCTCGAGCACAAAATTTCAATGGAATTAAACGTCGGTACGATACTTTATTTTCTTACTGCGGGTTATCGTGCTCATCTGTTGCACAACTTTGTTTGGAAATTAACTGAGATGTGAAATGGGAATGCCACTTTTTACGAGTGCGTGATTTGGGCGTTATCGTGTATAAGATATTACGCTAATGCTGGGAGTGGTCATTATGGCTGTTAATGCTGATTGAGAAGTAGGATAACCACGAAAAGATATCGCGTTTGATCTAAATAGAGAGCTAGCTGTAAATTTAATTTTGAACTCAATTATATTACTAAAAAATATTAACTTATTCTTGAATTCATATCTAGAAAACTCTGCTATTCAAAAAACACATAATTGTCATGATTTTATACTGAAAAATATTTTTTTAATCATAATTTGTTTCATATGGTAATAAGCAGTTATAATCGATTGTAACAATGTGCTTGAAAATTAAATCATAAGTGTCTTAAATAAAAAACGATATTATATAAGAAAAAACAAATATTATAAATATAAATGAAAAAAAAACACTACATATAAATTATAATTACGAGTATTACTTAATTATTGTTCTACAATAATAATATTGTACAATAAGCTTCAATGGATATTTCATTTTCATTGTTATGTATTTTGCTGTGTTATTTGTTAATAAAAATGAAGTTATGATACATTTTTAATACTGTTTATAAACCGAGGAAATAAAAAGGGCGATGAACTTTATATGTCATATCATAATAATGCCATATATGTACATATGTATTTATGTGTATTTCACAAATTAAAATATAAATTATTTCTTATGCATATATACTAGCGAATACATTTTAATTTCATCGATGCATTGCACCATAGATCTTTCTTTGATCTTATCTCGAACTTAACGACTCAATACAAGGTTTGAACATGCCACGATTTGTGTTTATCATTGTGTTTTATGCACACTGCTTCAAACATTCTTATGTAATAATGTAAGAAAACTTACGTATATTTTTAAACATGTTCATCATAGATCATAATGTTCAGACGTTAGCTAAACAAGGTCTGTTCAACACCGTGGAAGATTAATGGGAGTCCTAGATGTATTTTTGTAGAATCATCAGCAGCAATTTGCTGTGACAAAAGATCTATTCGCACGCCAGTGCCAAGATGATTCATAACTTCATAACCATCAGTGAGAAATAGAGTCATTGTTTGGATAAAATATTTCTACACTGCGTTTAATCTGTCATCATCAGTTCCATGTCAATATTCAGATGTTGATCTTTATCTTTTGAGCCGAATTTTGTTGATGCTTTCATTTCTATATTTTATATAAATTTTAATTTTAGCGTTTCCCATTTCATCTTTGAACGACCGCCAGAACAAATAATTTATCTTGTTCAAATTTTATTATACGGTAGGTGTGCTCTAGTGGATTTAGAAATATAAACAACTCGGTAGCGCAATTATGACGCTTCATAAAAGCAGATTTATGAGGAAAAATTGAGTAAAAGTGAGCTAATTAAAATATTACATATTTATCATCTTACAAAGAACGTGCACGTAAAATATATTTTACATTAAAAACATGTTTTACTAACATATATGTTAAGCTTATATATGCTACAGACAGAGCTTTAATTATATTTAATTATATTTCACAAATACGATCTGAATTCTGGTGCATGTTTTAATTTATGACACACTACATAATAACCTTTTTAGGACGTAAACCGTACCAATCTACTTTAAAGCATCTAAACTTAAGGCACAATAATATGTAACATATGTATATCCAGAGAACTATCATAGAATATTTTTTTGTAGGGGTTTCAAAATAAGTTCCGCCACTGTTTAATTTCTAATGACTCATACAAATTCAACGTCTAAACCACCAGACACTTTCTAGCCAATGTCCATTAAAGGCGAACGATCCAGCGCCAGCGTCCCATTATCCTGAGGCTCAAATGGTATATGTGAGTATTCAATTAACATTTGATTTGCATACACTGTATCGGTCTGTGTGGTTGTTTCCGACGTGTTTGGAGTAAGAGTTCGAACGGCACCCTCACCGTCTCATTAACCACTCGACCACGGGTGGTCTGTGTGGTATGAGCCGAGTTAATTATGAAAGGACCTTTCGCATCCAGACTCTTGATCTCGCCCTTACACGTGACTCATTTGAACTTTATATAAATCCCATAATGTTCGATAACAAGTTCGATGGAAATAACCATACGTTTATAGACAGATTCGTTTCTTGGTTACATTGATTAACCATATGCATTCTCAGACAGATTTCAAGACTAAGATATTATACATATTTTATAGAAGATGATAGATAAGCTACTTTATATTTTTTAATATATCATATTTTTCACTTCTTCAGCTCGAGCTTTTTATACTATTTCTGCTAAAGTTTAGAGGAAATATTGCACATAATAAATTAAAAATATAAAATATAACATACTCTTTTGTGCTCTATGTATGTGTATACAATACAAAAACTGTTTCACTGTATTACATTTTTTTTCCCCCAGTAGTTGTAAGTGATACTGTTAATTTTCATTTATCACAGCTAAAATTAATATGTAAATTTACATCAAATAAATGTATCTTATTTTGTGTCAGAAAAGTCTTAGTTTCATCCTTTCTTCTACTTGGTATTTATATTTTTAGTAGTACTGTTCATTATATGTACAGTATACTCTTGATTATCCGGGCTAATGCTGGGAAAAAAATGAACCACAAGACTATCATTCGTTTTCAATATGCTTTCATTTGGATCAGAAAAAGCATTATCTATTAAAAATACGCATTTCTGTGGCAAAGCTTTATTTAAAAAAAAATTTAAACCCATTTGGCTTTGAACCAATCTCCGAAGATCTCTCTATCCATTGTGATTTTAATAATCAACAACAAGATTTTTTTATTTCAGTCCCCTTACCTTACCACACCGTTGAATTTATTTTATTGACGGATAATCCGCAAACCAGATAGTCGAGAGTACATTGTATATTAACATTTAAAAATTGTATCTTGAAAGTTTAAATAGCAAAAAACCCATTCTGTATTATTTATAATAATACAAAAACGATAACGTGAGTGTTAAAGGTTAGTTAAATAATTCCTATCTTTATCGTTTTATAATCATTTTATTTCTGATAAATGAAAAGTTTGCAAATTATTTTAAATAGTAAATATGAACGCAGTATATATTTCATTGATGAATCTGTGCAATAAAAATATGTATTTATTGCTCTATAAATATAATATGATATATGTAGGTACATGTCATTTAGTAGTATTATACGGAGCATAAAAAACTTTATCTAAAGCACTTAGAACAAAATAGCCTTAATACAATCACACCCCCAGGAAATGCCCCGAATCAAATTTAGCTTAATACCAATTAATCCATAGCATCATCCAACACGTGATCACAGATTGAACTGTTAAATTACACACAATCGGCGGGATATATCAATCAAGCCGCTCGTTACAAGCGTGAGCACTGTAATTATTGTCGCAATTTAAAACGTATCTCTAGATAAAGGAGGATGGACAAAAAACTCGAAGATTGTATCAGCATTATTAATATTCGAGATCCAGTTACGGCAAGGCGGTAGTAACTTTAATATAATACGTTATTAACATTCAATTTACTATATGACACCTCTATTACCGCAAATTTACTCACTGACGGTAGTAACTCGTCGGCATCAATAAGAAATAGCTGACTAACCGAAGAACATATCCATGGTTCGATTCTGGACTACATGTGTCTTAAAATAATATATTGATGAACGAATACTTTATTTTCACTGCGTAATCAATTTAATCGAAAATAGCTGTTTATGAGTACAATAAATAAATGCACTTCTCTCTTAAAAAAAGCAATTGATATAGAAAAAATAAAAATATTCATAAGCAATTAATTAATTGTTAGCCAAATATATAAAATTTTTACATACATTGGTAATAATATCTTAATTTTTTTATTACGGAAAATAGCAGCTTAAATTAAAATCAATGTTTAGTATATAAAGTGTAATAGTGATTAAATTTATATACATTTGTATCAAATTTTTCATGTTTTCTCAAGTTAATATTAATACATGTTTTTTTTATTATTATTTTTTTAATATCACAGTTCTGCAATTGACTTAATTATAATTTAAAAAATATAGTAGTATATGTATATTTTGATGGTACGACGTGTGTCAATTTCATATCATGTGAATATTCATCCAAAAGGTCGTTGTTATTTAATACATTGTATGGAAAATATTCAATTTAAATATTCATGATAAAGTTTTATTATTAAATTATTCATGAAAAGTGATAATTTTCTATTTAATATATAAAAGCGTTCATCGTAGTAAGATTCATTTCATATCATTTATACAGTGTTATCTCATTTACATATAATGTGTAATGTCAATTTCGTTTTATCTCTAAAAAGGTCATCGTTCAATCTTAGACGATATTGTTATTTATAAATAAATTAATATCTGTTTATTATCTAGAAGTTAAACATAAATATGTTTATTGTTTTTTTATATATATATTATATAATACATATTTGTATTTTTACGTTTATTATAATTCTTCTTCTTTTTATAATAAGGATTTTATATATTCTACAGAAATGTATAAAATTTAGTTAAAATGTTAAAGGATAATTAATACACAGGGAAGCTATGACTAGCACATGTGCAAAATAATCAATTACGGTGTTTTAAATAAAATTCTTTTTCATATATTCATCTGTTAAATTCATTAAAAACTGTTTTTTTCAATTGTCATAGCAACGGGGTAACAAGTTCATAAATTAATATAATTTTTCGAGCAACATGACGTAGACAGCGATCTTTAATACTGTTCATTTTATATAATGTCGATATATCGTTGTTTAGTAATCAAAGGGTAAATATATCAGCTTGTTTTAAATTAAACCATATCATGTTTTTTTATTTCATATAACTACTATTTGTTAAAATCAATGATGTAATTAAAATATTGTAAAAATGCATCATATAATTTGAATGTCGGAAATCAGTGTTAAAACTAGCAAGTTTATATTGCATTTAATTAATGACAGAGGTATCCAACTTTTTTGATCTTCCGAGCCGTATCGCCCGACATAAAATTGTAAAGAATTCAATATTTATTATAAGATTTTGAATTATAGACAATATAATCAGAACTATAAATTATAAGTGTGCCAGTAAGCGTTTGATTATATGAATAATATATCATGGTTATTCTAACAAAATTACTATTGACTTTCCAGGATCTAATATTAAAAGACAAACAGCGGTGATTTGGCAATTGAAGGTATACATATCAAAGCTAATTAAACATATTACAATGCTAGTGATAATGAAAAATCTTGTATTAGTGTAAACAAAAAGTTACATTTTACTTACTATATAGTATCGTTTACAGTTAATTTTCAGAAGCAATGATAGATCTAATAATGTTTACGTATGGCAAGCAATTAATTTATGAGGCATTGCGACAATTTTGAAGAAGATGAAGAGATGCCAATCTACGTGTTTAATCCTCTACAGTAACTTCCGTAAATTTTGTTCTTCGGTTGTCGTTTAAATTTAATTTATAGATTATATTAGTAGTAATTATGTGTTCAATGTTTACTCTTGATAAGAGTCTTATTGTTTTTAATTATTTTTCAGAAGCGATGATGGTACAATTTGATGACCTATATGGCTACAACGTAAAATTGGTATATATAAACAAAAAGTGAATCTTTTCATGTTGAAGTCACTGTCAGCAAGTATTATCTTTTTATAAAGAACATACTACATAAGTTTGATGTAACTAAAAATCTTGAATTTGGCTATTCCGAAAGAGGAATGATGGTACAGAATAAAAATTGAATAAAATCCATGACGAATCTCTTAGATATTTTGGCTTTCGATTATTCCAGGTATGCAATTTCATATTTATAATCATTGTTAAATGTCGTTTCTTAGATAACATCCAAGAAACTACACATTTATAAGCTGTCCTTTGGCTGATATATATAGCGTTCCCACTGCGATTTGATCGACATTAACTTTCAATCCTCATACATACTAAGGATATATTACACGTTCACATTTAAAACGTACCTAGTTTATTTGCAATTATTAAAATCTAACGAATATGTGCATTCAATCAAAAACAACGATAATTTTTATGTATTGTAAAAGGAAAAACACATTTTTCGGCCTCGGAGCCCGACGACAAGAAGTCAAAATTTAAAGATTTCATTACGATGGTTGTTTTATGATTGCTTATCTAATTTAATCAATGTATTCTTCTTATCCTAAATACATTACACACCAAAATAACGAAATTCCCAGTATAGCAAATCTTCCGCAAAAAACTTTCATACAAATTTTTTTTAACAAATTTTATGGTGTTCATTACAGTATCCTTAATAATGTACAAAAAATTATCTTTTAATATTGTAAAGGACTATTTTGATGATGTAGTAATATGCTAATTAAAAATTAAAAAATATATATCATCTTCCTTACATTAATAGTATAAAGTATAAAAATATATCAGTATAAAGTTCTATGAAACGTTCGGAAAAACAATCTATAGTTTTCGGCACTTTAAATAGCCGATATGCATTATCTGGGATATCCAGGTTATTCGAGAAATGTAAATTCCGAAGAATTTGAATGACTGTTCCGTGACATGGTTTTCGATTAACGGATTTGTAAACCAATAGAGGTGTAATGACCCTTTTCTAACGATTCCCATGATTATAACCAATCTGATCCATATCTTTAGCTCCGAAATTGATACATTCTCCCATTTTTTAGCTTTGTTCCCTCTGCAATTGCGTGAAGTAAATTGTCTTCAATATTTTTTTCCGCAAATCCTTCCGGTCCCATATTATTGGTGTCAACATTTATTTTCTTTAATCCTTCAAACGGTGGATCATTGTCATTCCAATCAAGGGTAATATCCTCGCCTTCTTCTGAATCCTCAGAATCACTCTCGAGTGTCATGACACGTGGACGATCCCTCAATTGACCAAATAGGTCTTGGTCACTATCACTTGAATTCCCAGTATCTTCATTGTCAACAACACAAAATTAAGCACTATTTTAGTTTAAAGTTAATTGGAATAATTAACTATTTATTATAATCACTTTATAATGCACAATAATTAAAAACATTGAAAGGGATATTATTATAAAAAATATGAACGAAAACACTTATTCGAGAAAAATGTAACGAAACAGTTTACACGTCCGTTAACGACAGTTGTCGCAAAAATATTTTTAAATGCATCCATTCAAGTTGAAGGTTATGCTTCATGGATAATAAACCATAAAGATTAAAAATACAAAATGTCATGCACCTCAGATTACAAAAAAATATATTTTGTATCAAAGGTTGACAATTTGTCTATTTTTAAAATATCTATTTCTAATTCGAATTATTTTAATGCAAGTTCGTTTGTATATTTTTGGAATATCAATCTCTTATTCGATTTATGTTAATGAGAGAGTGACACGAAGGTCACCTATGTTGACCTTCTAAAAGTATAATGTCGGTGATTTCGTTTATTTATATTTTTATAATATGTGAATGTATATTGCCATATCTTGAAGAAACATAACATAATACATATTTTTGATAATGAAATCCCATACGTCAGAGGACGCCATGCATCAAGTAATTTGTTCAGATTTACGAAAAATTGCCACCCGTTATATAAGTCTGCAAAAAAAATATTATAGTAAATTATATTTTATTAAAGTTGATCTGAATAGTGAAATAATTGATATTATATTTCAAAATAAAAATATCTAGATATACTTAATTTTCTTATTAGCAGTGTAGTATAATATATTATTATAAACTATCATAAATTAAATTACTTTAAAATATATTTATTTTATTTTTTATTTTGCCAACAGATCATATGGCATTCTCTCTACAATGATGCTAGAAAAGTATAGCAATATACGGTCATCATAGCAACCAACATGAGCACATTCAAGGAGGGCAGATGGATCCGCGACGAAAGTTCGCTGGCGGTAGACGAGAGAGCCGCCGGCGTCTTCCTGGGCGAAGATCCTTATAGAGAACTTGAACTCTATTTGGAGAAAGTAAACGTAAGTACCTATACTTGTATACATACACACACACACTATTTATAATGCAGCATACTTTCTTCAATTGATAAATAACCATAAAAACATTTGCGTTAACTTTCGCTTGTCACTTTTGTCCGCCGCGCCACTGCGTTTGATCTATTCCATGCTGATTCGGATGCTGTAAAATTAATCGATCCGAGAGTACATTCTCTAGACTCGAGAGTCAATCACTCGAAGAGCTTCCCCTTGCTTGCTCCTCATATGTATGAATGAGCGCTAACAAACATTGACAGGTAATCTGCTCGAATGTTCCTCCAGCGCTAGCGTGTTAACCGTCAAGTTACAACATTGTAGTTAAATTATTATTCAAACTCAACTTAACCGATATCTTATGAAAAATTATCACAGTCGAACCCCCCGTGATATTTTAATAATTCAACGGAAATCGAATTACATCACGATTAAACATGTTATTAGTCATTTTTTGATTGACGATTGATTGATGATGGATGACCTTTAATGTGTGTTTTTTCTGTGCATATATTCGTGTACTAACATTTTCAACGGGCGTTCTCATGTATCATATCAATCTATTTTAATTAAAAGCGAAATGGAGCTCATTTTAACCGACACAGTTAAACCGTTAGTTTAGTGTGTTAAAATTTTTCATATTGGTTATCATCGTTGATATACGCGTGATGGCCATAATGGATTTGAACGTTTTTAATTATAACCTTAATTACACTTTCAAAAATATTCTGATTGTATTTTTTCAATTTATTTTTAATAAATAAATTGTATTAATGACAATCGTTATTAAATCTTTGATACTTGTATATATTCATGAAAAAAAAGTATTTATTAGGACAATGTATTTTAACTAAAATTGAATATTATCTTTTAGGTTATATAAAATATGTCTTGAAATTAATAGGATATATATTTGGAAAGTATTGATATTTATTTATTTAAATTTAAATAAGACCATTGTGTCACGATGGTTAAAAATCAATACAAAGCATTATTAAAATACACAAAAAATATGTAGAATACAAGTAAGATTAAAAATAATACAGAGTATAAAAAAAAAAATTGAAGACTTTCCCTAACCAAAAACTATTTTTTTTCGGAAATAGTTTGAATGTTAACAGAACCCTTCAGTAGCTTGAAAAAAATGCTTAGTGACATACAGCTTTCTGTGAGAACTCATATCAAATCATATCTTAATCAGGCGCGTACGGTGAGATACATTCCCTTTCGCTCGCTTGCGTGTTAACTGACGAGAGTGAGTGAGATATAAGGGCTTGCGTTATATGCGCTCCGCTCGCCCTCTATTTATCCTAATAGAAAGGCAGTGAAATACTTGAACGGATAATAATCAAATATCATATTATAAAGGTATTTCTAGATCCTTTTCTGAACTTTTTCGATTAGGAGAGAGTATTTAATTATTCGGGGATTCCGAATTATATATCCCGATTTAAGAATGCTGCGAACGTTTCATAGAAGATGCGAAAAATTGACGAGTCGGCAAAGTGAAATGTGTTCCTCATAATAAAGCCGAGCATCTCGAAAGATTTATCGCATACGTTATTTACATGTAGAGAACCTTCACTTGCTCTCAAAAGTAATTCCAAGATCTTTAGTGGAAGTTTCTTTAAACAAAACGTTCTCACCGAGATTGTAGAAATAACCTAATAATAAAAACACAGCATGGCACTTACAATATCTTTAATTAAGCTTACTTTTTACTTCGGCACCCAACGCTCAAGTTTCCGATAATCTTAATCTTTCTGTAAACATTTAATACAGTTCTAGACATTTCTTTACATTGGTAATAAATTTTATCAATCACGCATATTTTTTTCTTATTTAAGAAAAATACGTCGGTAAAACTGATGGCCTTCTACATCTTTCTTTATAATAAACGTCATTTCTTCCTTCTATAAATTCACAAAACCATTTTCCTGCGTTTACTTTATAATGCCATTGCTATTAGCATAAACAACTAAGGCACGAGTTTCTACTATAACTTCATAACAAATTTCCAGACCAATTGAAACACATATTGCAAGCACAAGATTGCTGCGACTTAGACAAGGTACACTCTCATAGTATTTTTTGCTTTAATCCAAGCACTCAGATCATAGCAAAAAAAATTGAACGAATCTCAGACTTAAGGGGGACACACTTCAAGCACAGCGTTACTGAGTAAACTCTCTTGCGTTACGAATACACTATCGAAAATAGCATTTTAAAGTCCAAATAGACCTTTGTAGTGGAAACAGTTATAGTTCAAAAATGTTTAGAAAAATATAGTTTTTAATGAACTATTTAATTTCTTTGACTTTATTTATTTATTCAATACTTAAGCAACCCATGGAATTATCCATAAATTAAATACGTGCTATAGCGGTATAAATAAGATAATATATAAAGCATTTTAAATTACTTAAAAAAATATTTATATTATTTATTAAATATCATGACTCGAAATTGTTGATAAATATCTGTTTCTTAATTTTCTTAGATGAGTCATCTCAAAACATCTCCATATCGGTATAAACAAGCTGCAAAAACAGCGATTATATCGATTTGAAATTGATGTTTATGAATCTTTTTTTCACACGTACCTCATAGAAAAGCATTAGCGCGAGATTCATCAATCTTTCGTGAGAAATTATTGCTTTCGCCGCGAACATCATCAATCATTCTGATAACTGATAATTAAATCAACCCACGAGAAACACCTGTGCAAATTTCCAATACCATATTTCGTTAATCGTTTATTAAAAACACACCCTCTTAAAAGAAACATAAGCGTTTAACGAGGAACTATATTTACAGATTGAAAAAACATGGGGATGAATAGGCGTTTTTTGAGCCTGCCAAGAAGAAAGTGAAAACCTTAACGCTTAATTTAAAAGGCAATTTCCAATACAATAATTCAATTTATTGTCAATATCCGGTCATGTGGAGTGATGATATACGTTCCTATGTCTCGTGAGTCGCCCGCAGCGAGCGTGCTGTTCGCAACTTCCACATGTCATTTGGCAAAAAGTTCACATTCTCATCGATAGCTATTCAACGATATGTTACCATGTGTCGCTTGGAGCGTTACTCGAAATTAATTTCAAGCCTTTTTTTTCTCAGTAACACAAATCGTGATTGATGATTTGCACGTCTAATTTTTATAAGCCGCATGGCCTGTTATGTGTTTTTTTTCTTCATCACATCTCTACATGAGCTTTGATGTGTACAGTTATTCGGCGCTGTTAATAAAAATCATTGTCGTGTTTTATCGTCGTTAATTATTTTATTTGTTAGTACAACGACGAATTATTCGAATTGTTCGAAGTCTTTTCAGAGTGCGGACCCCCCAAGTATGTTGTTTAGGTTATCTCGGAGAGAGCATTAAAAAAATACGGTTAACACTATCTTACCAAAGGGAATAAAAACAAAAAACGTAAAAGCATGTAGAGGAACGTGATGTAAATATAAAACGAATTTGAATTAAAATTAAAATTTAAAATTTACACGTGTGTAAATAGACTGAAAAGCAAAGTAAAATTAAGCGAAATGTTCGTAAATTTATAAACAGGTTTGTTTGTAATAATTATATTACATAATACGTTTGTATGTATGTAAGTTGGCACGCACATGTATTAGTTAAATGATTTACTTATTTCTGAATATATACAAACATAAAATATGTTCTAATACATACAAAAAAAAGATTTCTATTTTTATAAAGATGCATTCTAAAACTAGTTGCAGATTTTATTTACATAGCTTTCAACCTACATTTTAGTTTAATTACACCTATTTATAATGTTATTTCAATATATATCGGTGATTAAAAATAGTTTCCAGATTCTAAAAATGGTCTTTTGTAATATCGTAGCGTATAATGTAAAAACCAAAGAACAAATCTTTTTCAAATATTTTTTTCTCTTCGTCCTCTATAGCTAGAACAAAAATACTTATATACAATAAATCGAAATAATAGTATCATGTAATTTGTGATATTGGTTCTAAGGTTTTGTGATGTCTTCAAAGCGAAACAAATTAACCTTAACCTTAAATGTTTTTATTTCCTTTCATGTGTGGAAAATCGTTTTTAATATTTATAATCAAAATTATGATTAGCTTCCTCATATAAGAGTTCTCTAGATGTTCTTAATTTTATTAATAAATATCAAGGCAGCTAACTTGTATCACAATTAGGCAGTTAATCGAATTCATATTCAAAAATCCAATATCCGAGAGATATTTGGAAAAGAAAGATATAATAGCCAGATATGCACAAGTAAAAATCAATATCAAAATAAATCATTTTATTTTGATATTGATTTTTTATTTATTTTTAACCATATGAAAATTTAAACGAGCTCTTGATTTCAACGTCTTATAAGTATAGCGCCTGCTCTCTCTTTTGACACCCAACACACGCAGAGTTCCCTCTACGCGTGTTGGGTGTCACAATATCATTTCGCAACACTTTTCCTGTTTATGATTATTTTTATAAATATGTAAGTCGCATATTATTTTGTTGCAATACATATAATTTTAAAATAAAATATTTTAGTAAAAAAGTTATAAATACCAACCATATATTTGTATTTCGATATTCAACATTATCCTACAATACATAAAATATTTATTTTCCAGTAATCGCTATCAGTTACTGAGAACATATTTTTTATCCATCATATTCAATTTTTATTAAACAAATATGTACATATTTTTGTCGAATTACACGAGCCTTTGGCGACTCGTCGTGAATTCCTCTACAACATATCATCTGTTTAAACATATTTATTTTTCTACAACATACATATAGCATATATGACGAACAAGCAGTTGTCTCTTTGGCGTGCATTACCTCCGTTTCGTGTACGAATGTACCCAGGCAGTACTCGTATCATATTTCCGAGCGTGTTACTTTTATCTGTCTAAATTTCTACACACAATGTCTTCGACATGGTCTCGCAGGCATTAGAAGGTCGCACAGATGTCGCTGTTGTCTTTTGGCCTTAGGTCACGGCCCTTTGCCAATTCCCACCGGTGGTAAGTCCTTTGAGACTTAGTTCTCTCTGGGAATTCACCCACGCGCCTCGCGATTTATGCACAACCCGGCGCAAAAGAGTCCGGCCGTCGTTGGATTAGATCTAACGAGTTTCTTTACCATTTTTGGGATAAGTAGCGAGCTGCCGATAGACCCAGTGATAGATTTATTGATAGCGATAACAATTGCGCCCGTATGTGAAACAATATCAATTTATTTTATTTTATGCGTGAGACTCGAAAGTTGTGTGTGATTCTTTTGAGTTTTCTGTTATAAGCAAGCCAAGCAAATAAACTTTCTACGTTCCATTTACGATTGTTCCTAAGCTACGGCAAGTTTTATTTCTAATACGACGCTTGCCTTTTATGATGGATACTTAGAAATAGTGAAGTCATACTTTTAACATTTTCAACATCAATAAGTGTACAGAATTGTTATATGTGAAACTCTTATAAGTGAATTGAAGTAGAATGAAATGACCTACTACACTCTTGTCCTCGCCTAACTTTGGACAGCTTCGCAAGAGTGTAGAGCAGGCATTAGTCCAGCAGCATGCGTTTCGTCCTGTCCATTCCACCGTTATTGACCTTTTGTCTTACGCCAAAACTATTAAAAAATCTATCGATGCAGAAATACGAGTAGACGTCGTATATACTGATTTCAAGAAATTTGTTGTGTGTCATCATCAAAAAATTGTCGGACCTCGGTTGACTGGATGATTTAACTCGGTTTTTCTTAAGTTATTTGAGTGATCGTAAAGTTAGTTCATCACTTTGAAGTTCCCGCAAAGGTGCAACTCTGGCCCTCTGCTCTTCACGTTATTTATTCATGACATGATTTAAAGATGTATAGATGCATTCGATCTGTTGCGGATTCCTTTGTCTGCAAAGTGATTGAGATTCTCTATGGAGATGGACTCTGTCAAGTTAGTGTTAACTGCCGTTAAGTGTTGGATAGTGCCATACTGTATCATTTTATCGATTCCGTACATCATCAGATTATTCCTACGATCTCAGTGGGAACATTTTGACAAAGAAACTTTCCCTACAGATTTAAGAATCACTTTTGAAAGATAGTATTAAATATTTACATATTAGACTATCGGAAACTTGAGCGTTAGGTGCCGACGAAAAAAGTAGGCAATGTTAAAAAAGGTATTGTAATGGTAGTTTAAATGTAATGTAAATGCCATGCTGTGTCATTTTCCTGATCCCGTTCGCCATTAGATTATTCCTACGATCTTGAAGGGAACGTTTTGATTAAAGAAACTTACATTAAAAAATCTTATATTGGTATTGCTTTTGAGAGCAAGTGGAGGTTCTCTCTACACGTAAACGACGTCTGCTATATGTCTTCCAAGATGCTCGGCTTTGTTATGAGTAACGCATTCTAATTTGACGATCCGTTAGTTATTTGCGTCCTCTATGACAATTTATTTCGCAGAATTCTTGAATCGGGATCTATAGTCGAGAATCCTCAAAAATACCATTTTAATCGAAAAAGTTAATAAAATGTTCTTGGGATACCTTTATAAGAGGATATTTAATTATAGCCCATTCTTGTAACCCAACACCTTTCTTATAGGAGCTTAGGGATACGATTCGCTATGTTCTCGCAGACAGTTTCTTTAAAATACTGACGGATTTCCTGTTGACAATCAAACTATTTTTGAGGAATTCCAGTTTTGGATTCTAGAGCCTGCCTCTTCTGGTGACCGTTATGGTCAGGACGTCCGCACTAGCCGACTCGCATATAGCTATCGCCATCCGGCTCCCGAATACGCTAGCATTGAACATTGATTTATTAAATGTCAGCTACGAGGAGCTGGTTCGTTTCATATTATTTGTTTTTAATTAATTATTTCATTAGTTTTACTTCTCTTACTCACTATGTATTCTTTTTTTTTTGTATTGCATATTTATAATGTGTATTGTAATAATAGAATGTTTTTTGAACATAGTGACATATTGGGGCCACAATGCTCATTATTTATTTTGTATAAATAAATAATTTAGGCTGATCCTTTTGAATATTGACGCAATTACGAAAGGAAAAGTATAATTGGCTTTAACCATGAACTTGAATTTCATATATTTTGGGTGCTTTAGAGTTAGAAAATATATTAATTAATAGGACACTATTATTCTGTAAGCCGTCCTTGTATAATACATACATATGTATGTTACTGACAATAAGCCACATCTTAAAAGGTGAAAACAGTGGAAGTCAATAATTAAGTATAGACTATAGAGAATGACATTTTATTATCCTTGAGTTCTCAGAATACTATGTATTCTTTTTTTGTTAAGAAGCAGGAAAAAATGCTAGAAAACATATTGTGGTTATCTTTTTCTATAGATGAAATCATTCATAGTGATTTAATGTTATTACAATATAATTATTAGTCATTGTTTGATTGACAATCATTGATATAAATTTTGTGATAAAGTTTGAAAATAATTTTAATACTTCGCGTGATTTACGGAAATGATTTAAAGTGGAAATGTCTTGAACTTAAAAATGATATTTAAATACGATACTTATGGTAGACTCAAGTTTATGAACGCCAACGTGTGGTTAAAACAGAAACTAGAATACTACTTTAGGCTGTGAAAGCACCACTTCAATAAAAAAATATTATTTAATATTATAATAATAGGATTTCTTAAATAAATATTAAATATATTATATTTAGGTATTTAAATAAAATATTTTATCTCACACAAATTGTAAGCTGCAATAATAAAACTAATTGATAGGAACTTCTTGTCGATGACGACGTTATTAATAGAATCACAAGCATAAATATATATAATTTATAAACATTTTTTATTTATTTAAAATAATAAATAAATTATTATCTCATATTATAATTAATGCTTGTTTACACAGATCGATTCAATTTACCGTTAACGACCTTTTTATTGTAGTTTTTCACTGAAATTATCGTTTTACTTCAACTAAAACGTTTCTCATTTTACTCTCAATTCATTGATGACCAATTTGAAAATGCTATTATATCCCGGAGGTCGCGGTCGGGGTCTTTTTATTCTTCGTCAGATAAAAAACGTAGAGTCATTAGATTTTATCCGACGATGTCGAAATGTTAAATTATACGTGTGGTAGTCACTAGAAAGTGGTATTTTACCATGCAGTTCCATTATAGTTAATTGAGTTAACTCTAACATTCGTTTTCCGTCGGCGGTTATGAGGTATTATGACAGTCGTTGTAATATTTAATTGACGTTGCACTTTAAGTAGCTTTCGCATCATCATTGATACAATTCGTTTAAATTTTGTTGCCGTTTAATTGATGGAGAAAGAAGGCAGTCTTAGCCACTGTATTTATTAAATATGTGATATTATTAAAAAATAAACCAATGTGATCACAGTAACTTTAGCATTTTAATACGTGAAGGTCGATATCAAATAATGCCGCTTCTAAGAAATACCACATCTTATAGCCTTGAATATTAGTGATTATTACATATAATATCGGACTTTTTATAAAATTAATTTAAAGCATAATGCCATATTTTTAGTAATAAAACTTCAGAATATTTTTGAAAAAGTAAGAGACTATATTCTAAAATCATATTCTTTATCATCCTTTGGATCTACCCATAATTGCTTTAGTAGAAAATTGTATATCAAATATTAATGATCTCTACGATGCCAAAAGTCAAAATGTGATATTTCAGACCGAAACGATGGACAGTTATAATGCAGTTACTGGAAAACATGCGGGTCTATTAAATTTTATTTATAGGCTTGTGTGACATTATCGGTCTCAAATCTCTGCTATCTGTGATGGTAAAACAAAACTTGGTTTTATGGTTAGTTTACCGTTTGGGTGATTTATTTGAAACGTTTCAAAGGAGGGATATATTATATGTATAAATCACACACTTAACTATATTTTCATATCTGCAATGTTTTTATTAATGTTTATTTATTATAATATTAGTACACATACATTAATAATAACAATCTTTATTATGTAAAAATATAACTATTATATTAAATGTGTATTGCAAAACTTCTATTCGTACATCGATTGACCATATAACTATTTCACTACTTCTAACAATATTAACATGTTCGTTAATTTTATATATGTTAATGATAAAAGCTTATTATATTATAAAACAACAAATCTCTATGATTGTATTTAACTAAAATTCTTGTCAGCGTAAATCAGTACTTTATCTTGCGGATCATATTCATAGTCTTCGTTGCTCTTATTGATTAACAACTCGTTTTTTTCTTTGATTTTTCGCATTATATTTTTGATGAATTTATTCACCAAAATATTCCTAAACAAAGGATTGTATTCAACGTTCTCATTTTCATCGCTCTTTTTTCCTCTATTTCCCCAAAAAGGTCCATCAGTATTCCGCTTTCCTCTATTCCCCCAAAATGGATTCTCGTCTTCCTTCTTTCCACGATTTCCCCAAAACGGTTCTGCTACATCTTTTTTACCCCAAGCTCCCCAGAATTTATTAAATGCATCATTTTGTCCATCCCTTTTGCCTCTATTGCCCCAAAAAGGCAATTCGTCCATTTCTTTTTTATTATTAGATTCTTTCTTGCCTCTATTGCCCCAGAAAGGTCCATTTTCGCTCCTCTTATAAAGTACTTCGTCACTTCTTCTTCCTCTATTGCCCCAGAATATGTTAGTATCATCATTCATTTTTAAATCACTCCTTCTTCCTCTGTTGCCCCAAAATGGTTCAACACTATCGTCCTTTTTGCTTTTATTTAATACGCCAAATTCGTTGTTGACTTCGAATAAATCTTCTTCTTCATATGGTCGCTTGCCCCTGTTACCCCAAAAAGGTCCGTCCATGTTCCTTTTCTCGTAAAAGGTCGAAAGGTAATCTAGGTAATCCAAATAAGTCTGCTGATCTTCTAGAGTAGACGGTTGCTGTATCGGCGCCTGATCTGGTTGCGATCTTCTGCCTCTGTTTGCCCAAAACGTAATGTCTTCTGGGTCCGTCGTGACCCTTTTGGATCTGATTATGGGATTCGCCGTGGCTAAATTTTGACCTTTGGGACCCTGTTGCTTGTTTTGCACTTCACCATCGTCTTTCGCCGTTATGAGCTCGTTTCCATTAGATATTCTTCCGGCGACCAGAGCTATGTAAACAAAGGCGCCCAATAAGAACGGTTGACGCATTTCCAGCTACAGGTACCAGAAAAGTAAAAACAATAGATTAAATAATGATTTTTTAATTTATTAGTACTATTTAAAATTTGGTAATGTGAGTTTTGTATAATTATAAATAAAAATATGATTATAAATTTCTACACTTAATGCGATCCTCAAAAGAATACTAATTTTGCTCTGAAAAATGCAAATTATTTATTATCATACGCTTCGTCTGCATTTGCGATGCTATGTATAAAACTGTGATAAAGTGTTTTTCTTAGCATTTTTATTAATTAACGAAATGTTTATCTTAAAATAAGTATGATTAATTGTACGAAATATTTAAACAAATTTAATTATAAGCATGCTTTATTTTTTATCATATTTGGTATTATATCATGCAATAAATACCGACAGTTGTATTAATCCTTCTTTATTAAGTGTAAATTAATTACAATACGGATTAAATTAACTTGTAAATTCTGCAACTAAAACAGTTGTTTTTAATATCGGTATTTAAATCTTCCGCAAAAATCAAGTAAACGGAGATTTATTAATTCGAGACACTACTGAGAAATATATTTGTATAATATAGATATTATAACAAGAATATTTTTAATAATATTTTAACAAATATGTAGTGCAAAATAAGTACTAAAGAACACTATCTTATATTAAAAATTATTTTAACTTTTATTTAAAATTGATTATATATATAGTAAAAATGTAAAACATATCAGCAATTTTGACATTAAAATATTTCAGAATTTGTATTTTACCAGCCATTTAAGTCACGAATAAAAAATATTATAATACGATATCAAATAATTTTTCTATAGGGTTAAAACATTAGTATTTAATAATAATATTAATATTATTATATTTCATTGTTTTTCAAACGTTTAATCACTGAACGTATTTCTTAAATATTTCTTGTGGTCTATAAGAAATAAAAATTGCAACCCTAATACAAATAAAAATTCCTGCACTTGGTTCTACAGTGCTCAAGAAAATAAACATGTTCTTATTAGTAGTAAATATCAAATAAAAAGTCAAATATAATACAAAAAAAGGCAAGCGAAAGAATGATAAAAATATTTATCAACAACCCACTGCAAAAGTAAAAGATTTTATGATATATTTGCCTGTGCAGTAAATATTTTACAAAAATTGCTATTATATTATATTTAGAATGTGTTTAATACGGCTGCGAAGATAAAATAATTTATTTTTGCTTATATTAATAGTCAATTAAGGCCCCTAATTTTATTTTTACTCCTCATAAGCATTTTTTATAGTTTCTAATAGGAAAATCTATATTATTATAATTAGAAATTTTGCTACTTTTCGGTATATAATATTATATCTAAAAATCACCACTAAATAACTTTTTAAGTATTTTTTGAACATTGTATATTTAATTACAAATATTACTTCTATTTATTAAAATAATAAGTGTCGATTATACGGATAATATTCTATTGAAATGAACTAAAATATCTATTGATAATATTAATAGTATGTATAATACATATAAAAAATACTCACAGATTTTACACAGTTCCACCTTTTCAAAACTTTAATACCTAATTATTTTTAGGCTTACTAAATATTATTTATAATTAACGGAAGTACATTCCGACAATTTAGCTGTTCTTAGTACCGTCTCCCGTAAACGCTTTGTCACGAATGTTGCGAACCTGTTGCTCCTGAGGACTTTTATAGCGTTTTCTTGGGTCGCTCTTGGGGGATCGGGGCTCGTGGGCGAATATCCAGGGGGTGGAAAACTGCAGAGTGGGGTTGGGTAGTCAAGAAGGCTCTCTCAATGGACCCGAGATTTTCCGCCGGCATGTCACTCACCTTGTAGGTAGCGCAGATTACGGTTTACACCGAATAAAAATAAAAATACACTCGTATATAGAATTAGGTTATAATTTAATTTTTAAGCAAAAAATATAAAGTCGTAAAAAATGCTTAGCTATATGGGTGCTATCTTTTAGTAACTATATCTTAATTTTTCTTAGTATAGAGTAACAACAATTTTTTTTTAATATTTGTCATTTTAAACTTTTTTATTACTTGTAAAAAATTTAAATTGCAACAGAAGTTTAATAATACAAAAATATGCATCGCCATCGGTGAATTCGCTTCTCGATAAAATCAAGGAACTTGGATGGAGGGTTTTATCTCATCCACCTTATCCTCCAGCCCTTGTTCCTTCCGATTACTATTTATTTCAATCGATGCAACATTTTTTAGACGTGGAAAAATCAAAATTCAGACGATTTGCATTGAATCAATCTCCAGCATTTTATTTCAATGAAATTATACAAATTACTGGGAGGTGGGGAAAGATTATATATTTAGAAGGAAATTATCTTTTGAATCAATAAAATAAAAATAAAGATTTAAAAGTGTTTTTTTTCCTCATTATTAAAACGACCTAATAGTATTATGAGAACGGTAGATATTGAAAAAATACTACACACAATTTAACTTTTGAGATATCTGTGATTAATCCTCAGTTAAAAGTATTTATTAAAGTCGTATAGGTCTGTTTTAATAAAGTATATTATACCTCTGCATATATTAAACACAGAATTTAATGTCTTAATGGAAATACTTAATTTGACATCAATCGTATGCACATATGTATATACATACATATATTCACTTAAATACACGTTTAGGCTTTTATTGTACATATATCAATGATAGCATTTCAAATGTAATATATGTATTATATATATTAATAATTTAAATCTTTGATGTGCACATAATACATGTTAGTATAATAAAATTTCTCTAACTTAAAAAAATATATCAAATATTAATATTTCTTTATCTTAAACACAATTACTTATTTTACTCATTTTTTCCATTCTTATTATTTATTAAATATAATTTAGATCCAAAAACTATATTTCCTCTAATATTCGTTACGTAATTTAATCAATTTTTTTTATATATATTTGCTGCTATGTGGTTTATTACATTTTATTATTTTTATGATTCTGATATATTCATATTTCAATATAATATAGAAATAAATACAAATAAAAAAATTCTAAGAAAAAAGTCAACAACCAGTCATACCATTGTTTGCACAAATATGAAATCCAAACATCGATCAATAAAAGGTTGCTTAAATTATTTATATTATTTTATTATTCGTATATACCATGTATACGTTAGGGAGCTAAGATAAAATTAGCTATTTTACGGTGTTGCTTTTAGTCCCAATTTCTCTCTTTTTCCAACTCCCATTGCTAATCTCTGACGACAGTTTCGTTTGTTTCGCTTCTTGATTTTTGTTTACTTGACGTACCCCAGTGGTCACCAAGCAAACACTATAATTCATTACACAAAAATACTGTAATAAAATAATAATAATAATAAAGTCTTAATAACATTGTGTCAATATTATGTTCATTGTTGAATTAATCAATTTTTTCTTCATACTCTTTCTCAGAAACGGTGTCAATAGTATCAAACAAAATTGTTGCCGTGTTAAATGTGAAACTGGCATTACATCTCTTTTCGATATGTATAGAAATCTTATCTAAACGCCTTTCTTTGGAGACGCACTTTGTATGAATAAATTTTCCATTTGGACCGATATAGCAATGGGTTTTCTTTCAACATTTTAAACTTAGTATGCCATACCGAGCTTTGAAATTATTATGTACCCATGTGGTATGTGCGTACACGTGAATGAAATATGGTAATTTTATTAACCATGTTGTGTGCTTTCCTTTAGTTAAAATCTGTTAACAAATATATTATTTTTTTAATTTAATATGAATTTTTAATTTAATACGATTTAATTTAAAAATTAGTAAGCACTATTTAACAAGTTTACTTTAGTTCAATGATTGAGTATAAATTTTTAACTTATAGAATCGTATAAATAATATTAAATTAAAATCACACAATATAGATTCAAATATAACGATGTTCGAAAATTATTGAGAGATTCTCAAAAGCAAACGAGAATCATGGATTTTCTAAATAAGGCAAAAAAAATATAATTTGTATTGTAAATATATTATACATATTTCAAAAACAAATAAAAAATGTATTTCAGATTATCTGTACCCTTTCTCTCTAGAACTATCCGGAAAATCGATTGTACTATATTTATTTTTTGGATATGATTTGAGATTTAGAAACCATTTGTTGCTAGTTATGTATATTGTTGACATTAAATAGTGAAAAAAATAGTAATTCTTAGTAAATCTGGAATCGAGTATGTCGTATGCAAAAATTTTTGATACAAAATAGAGCTTTCGAATATACTTATGATACTGTTTAAAAAAAATTTAAATAAAAAAAAATAAGGTTTTTTTTCCAAAACACGTTTAGTGTTGTTAAGTCGAACATGTTAATATTATAGTTAAGATCAGTGTGAGCTTATTTATACATATTTAAAGTTGAATTTTGGTGACAGTATAGAATTCTTGTGCATCCCGTATATGATCGTTAGCAAAATCCAATGTGTCAATTCATAAACTCATAACTCGTAAACTCATGAACACTCGTAACTAAGTAGGTTTAAATTTTAACGAAAAGATCGCTATAAATGAAACGTTTAAAAGCCTAAACTACATCTAAATAAAATATAAAAAATTATGGTTTTTTGCTTCAAAACAAGCGATGTATCAGTTCAATCGGACCCCCATACGAGCCATTTTGAGACTTTCAGAAGAGTTAACGCTCTTAACTGCTTGGTTTTAAAGATTAAAAATTTAATTTTTAGTATCGTATAGAACTACCGAGCACCCCCTATACGTTCTGTATGAAAAATATATATTTTTTTTTAAAATGGCGGTCAATGTAAAAATGAAAAGTGTCATAACTTTGCAAAATGAAATCCTACTGAAAAATGTCATATGCAAAAAGTGTTTAAAAGCTTGATTTGAATTTTAAAAAAATTTTTAATTATTTTTTTTTAATAAAAAACTAGTCTTACGGTAAATTGACCGGGCAAAATATTTTTAATGACAAAAACTATGCTTCTACTATTTTTCCATAAATACTTTTATGTAAAAATAGAAAATATATTTTTACATAAATTTATATTTTTAGCACAAAATAATGAACGTATAAACTGTTATAGAAAAATAGCATATCTATTAGATTTTCACAGAATATAAGACTGTTTATATGTATATTATAATTTTTTATTTAAAATAAAAAACCGAATAATGCCGTAGTCTATGTGAAAATATATCAATCAATGCAAAAACAAAGCAGAAAAATTGATATTTTTGGTTCGAAGCAGGCTTTAGAGATGGACTTATAAAATATCATTATTTTTTCTATCTATGATATATTTAAAATCTATCCATTTCTATTTTATTTATTTTAAATACTTTATACGAAGTTATTTAATTTTTGAAATAGTTAATTTATGAATCACACAAATCCAAAAGCATCCCCAACCTTAAACATTCTCCTCACATCAGCTTGCAGCATCCGCCGCAGAAATATATATCAAGGCGTTATCAATGAATCCATTGTGTGGATATTCCACAGAGGAGGCTGTCTTAGTGGTAAAAAAGGTTGTATTAACATGACAAAGAATACCTTGTGGCTTGGCTGCCGCACCTGGGTAATCTGTCTGGGTATGCATCATTGAAACCCCTGTTATTATTATAATATACAATGTTTGTTCAAGGGGTAAAGTTGAACAAAAAAATAAATAAAACGCTTCCAAACGAGGCGATTTTATCCTTCATTGGGTTCAAAGGATGATGGCAGACTGACATATGGCGTCATAATAACGCCGACAAGTTAAAATTAACGAGCTTTTCTCGTTTAACTAGACGAAAAATGTTCTTTGTTTAAACACCAGATTCTCTCGCGTGTTTAATGTAAGTATTCTTGTAAGTTTATCATGAGGCATCTTGACCCTTATCAACAGGTATGTTTTCTTTTTAAAGCCGACCGTACATTGTTAGGTTGAGATTTTTAACGTCACTGATAATGAGCATTGTTATATTGTAGATTAAGTTTTATCCATATAGATGGATAAAAATTAATATGATATATATTATATCATATAATACATAATTGTTCTGTTTCAAGCTTATAGGTATTATAAATACGCTTTGCTTTAATCACTTACATTAAGGCTATTTATTTTAATATATAATAATATTGTCGATGTTTCATCAGTCAATCATCAACTATTATCGTAGTACCCTAAAGGCACTTTCACCGTAAGGCAAATAAATTTAATTACGACCCGAAAACGACCTATCCATTGAGAGTATGGAATTAGACCGAAAATAAATAGAATGGGGTCGTTAATCACATCGGCTTTGGCTGTCACAACGATTACAAGTTGATGATTTATTGTGATAGTGGATGCTTTAAAATTTTAACAGTCACCGCGTTCAACGAGCAAGTTACTCTGATATACTTATTCACGGATCGATCGGTTAGATATTCACTGATGCATGAATCTCGTACTTTTTCACATTATAAAATATCAAAAACAGCATCTTAACTTGTCGTTTCACACCATGAATTAATCTCATTAAAAAAGTAAAATATTTTTGTACGACTTATTGCAAAAGTTCAAGTCAATATGTATAATTAAATCATAAAAAAGTAGTATCAGCTCGAGATAATTAAATTAAATCTAAAATAAACCTAGAGAGCGCTTCGCTAAGTGGTTAAACCAATAAAGTCTAATGGTTAAATGAACGAACAAACATTATCAAGCAGACGGTACAATCTCGGAATTTTTATTAGCTTGATTTTTTAAAGTTAAACAATGTAATATTTCATTTATAATATTTTTTTTTATATGATAGTAAAACACACATTAGGAATGTTTGTAATACTATTATATAATAAATAGTTTTTGATATAATAAAATGCTTTATAGTTATCTATCGTATATTATATTAAGTATTAGTTATTTTCAACGCTAATTTAATTAGCTAGGGTCAATAATTACTTGTTAAACATATTATTATTATATTTTTTAAAGATGGAATTAAATAATTTAGATTCTGTACGATTAATGTAGTAAATTAAAAAATATTTGATCATATTTTACATTTATTTAAAGATTTATTAATAAAGTTTAATAAATAAACTTGTGATTAAACAAGTAATTAATAATATGCTACATTACTGATTATTAAATAACATCCTTGCGTCATAACGTTTTTTGACAAAAATGGAATCCAATCATCAATATGATTACGTACCGTAATATTATATGATTAGTGGTACAGCAGCATATGGTTAATTTTTTTAATAAAATAAATTGCTTTCTAATCAATATTTATGGACTGCATTGATATATTTGTTTTATCCATATTTTAATAGTATTTAGAACAAAGTCTCGAGACCCAAAAATAATAATTAGTGAATAAACTTCAGTAATGTTAATAATGTAGTTTTTAAAATGCGCGATTTAATTATTATATAAGGGCTTTTCCATATATGCGGAAGATACATATTTAATTAGTCACTTGATTGTAATGACAAAATTTCTTTCTCAATTAGAACTGTATAAATAAAATTACTATTTATAACGACTCTAAGAAGATTATTAATGACTCGCCCTATTTTATTCAGTTCAAGTGGGCGCTCGACGCCCAAAGGCCACAATACTTCCTTACACGACTGTTCCGTCATTAATCATCAATTTACGATTCTTATCAACACTCGTATTTTACTCTCATCTCTGAATTATTTCGATACTACGCAAGATAATGAATGCCTCTGAATCTCGCCCGTTAAAAGATGATTGATCGACGCCTTTTTGTTTCCCATAGTGCAATTTGTAGTTTTACAATGTTTAAAGGTCGTTTCGAGCCATTGATATTGTCATGAGCGCATAAGGTATGGTCTATCTCATGAAACTAATGACCATAATGCCGACCAGTTTGTTATCGGCAGTCGCCTTAAGTGCGGAGAATACTCATTTGAATTTCACTATTCGTTTTTTTGTGTTTTGTAAATGACGAAGGGCTTGCGTAATTTGTGAGGTCGGCTTTCTAGTGATGCTATCGCTGGTTATTGTCCCTCTAGGGCCGAAATGCGTTCATCTGTGTGATACGCTTAATTAAATTCGTCGTTATGATTTTGATGCATTAAACGTTTGGCGTGAAATTGGGAAGACGCGCTTCTAAACATAATTAATTTAATTAAAAATAACCGATTGAAACAATTAGTTAATATAATTTATTTTGTAAATCATGTTGTAAAGCATTTCATGTATTCTGTTATAAAATATTGTTGTTAAAATAACTGACATCAAATTTATTAGTAATCAGAAAACTAAGGTTTATTACCACAATTTTTTTTAATTTTTGGGGGTAATAAGAGCTAAAAAATAAATTAAAGTATGAATATTTGTGCTGTGTTATATAAATTTAGTATTATTTTATTTTTCCGACAAGTTTGTGTTTTTTATGCTTGCGCTACACTCTCTGGAAGTTGTCCGAACCGAAGTTCAACTGAAGTCGGCCGAAGTCGCCGACTTCCGAGTAGCGGCCACATTGCCACAAATGTGCCAAATAATCGCAATTTTTAAATTGTGATATTATTAAAATTACGCTACTGATAATTATAAAAGTTTGTGTAGGCACTCACCAATACAATATCAGCGAAAACTTTTCAGTCGTAAATATTCAATTTACGCAAAATCTTTGTCGGCTTTTGCAGAATGCCATAAGGCATAAAAATAATACTTCAGAATACGATCACCACATCTGTGACTATCCTAGAATTTGTCGCCATCGATGCTAAATAAGAATTCGTTATGGTGTGACATTTATATAAACCGATCTAGGAAAATACATAAGGATATTCGAAACGATTTTTTTTAACAAAATCAAGTACCACTAATTATTTAATTTTATATGTAAAAAATATAATAACGATATCTGTTAGAAGAACATACCATCAAAAATAAAATAATCCCTTTTGGTGCCCTAAAATATTCAAAGATGTCAGTAAGAGTGTCGAAGTCCCCGATAAGCATGAGGTATTATAACTTGACCACGTTACCACGATGCAGCGCTCGACATGCGTGTTGACATAGGAAGCCTAGGCGCATACTGAAATTAAACCAAGTTACTCGTTCTATCTCAGTTTGCGAAAAACCATATCATTGTTTCTCTCACTCTTATCACTTAACACGCGAGAGAGCGAAAGGGAAAGAATCTCACCGCTCGCTCTCGAAAGAGCAGTTCCGACTTCGGTCCTTTTGCCGACAATGTTCGGAAGCGCTCTAAGCTGGCCAAGTCGTCTGAATTACCTTCACTTTACCTCCCGTTCTCGGTAACCTCAGACAACTTCCGAGAGATTTTAGAGCGGGCAGAACCAAACTCGACCGAAGTAACCCACTATATTCTCCGACCAACTTCCAGAGAGTGTAGTGCAGACATACAAATGTGAACCAATAAAGACTTTTGAATAGGTTATATTGATTTTTGCTGTTGTTGTTTAATTAAAACTTTAACAACAATAAATACAACTACCGCATAAATGTCAACAATTATCATTATACATGTAATGACTGAATATATTTCTCAAATTTACAATAATATAAATAATTGCTGACGTAAACAAATTTGACTACTGCTTCTTTTAAATGAAGAGGCCAGTAACGGCAAATGGAAAACTAGCGTTAAATACCTGGGCTTATGCCTGGACTCGAAGCTTATATTTAATAAACATATTTTGCAACTTCGCTCTAAAGGGCTTGCCGCCATTGCGGACCTTAGACCGATATTTAATACAAAAAGCGCGCTAACTATAAATATACAATTTTAATCTATAAACAATTAATTAGACCTATTTTAGCATATGCCTGTCCGCTGTTTTTTTTTTTTTTGAATTACAAGTCATTCAAAACTGTTTGTACTAATATTAATAAAACTGCATATTAACCATCAAATACCAAACAATTAAATAAAACTGTCATTTTCATACCAGAAAATATTATAAAATTATTTCGCGAAAACACACTAACCCACTAATCTCGTGTATCTGTGACTACGATAAAAACAACATTAAATTTAAATACAAGCACAAAATGCCAAATCACATATTTCTTTAGAGCCTAAAAGCATCTCATCAATAATTCCAGCTCTCCAATAAAATGTACTCAAATCATCATTTAATTTAATGTTTTTTTTTGTTTCCGGTATTTTAATTTTTTATTCGGTAAAATTGTAAAGGGTTTTGTATTTTTTTCCCTTAAATTATAGTCACAAACGTATTGTTTTATATTCCTATTTTAAAAAAATAATTTAGCTAATAACTAATTGTAAACATGAAAATAATTATAAACCAGTAACATGTATGTCTTAGATTCGCTTGCGGTTAAATAAAAAAATCTATGGTTTCGTATAAATACTAGATAAATTATTTGACAAGATGTTGTCATTTTTTGTTACAATGTGATGAAAAGTGACCGTTTATTAAGCATGCATTAAATATTTTATACATAATCAATTATATTAAAATCTAAATATCTTCAGATTTTTTATAAATTCTTGATGTGCTTGGAGCAATTTCTTATTTTTATAAAAATATAAAATATCAAGAAATTCCTATATTTACTGAAAAAATGAAAAATAACATTGTGTTGTATTTATAATGTTGATTTATTTAATTATATTTGTAATACATGAGCATTGAGTTACCTCAATATGTATTAGGTGTATTGTAGGTGATTTAGGAAGTTTGTAATGAGTCTTTCCCAGTATTTTTTTTTACTTTGAAAAATTATTTACATGAACTGTCTGGATATTAACCTTAAATTTTTAATGGTTTTAATGGTCGTATATACTTAGAGTTGGTTCATTTAAATGTAGCCTAAATATCTACTAAGCTAAATATCTACTAAAAAAATAATAATAAAATAATTATTATTAATGAAAAAATTGATTCAATATTTTTCCGAGTTATTGAAATATAATATTTATTTATTATAAATATAAAATAAATTTTACACTTCGCTAGAAATGAAAATATTTTTCTCATTATTTCGTTGAGTGGTATAGTAGAAATTCACGCGCCCGACTATAAATTTCGTTCGTTGTCGTTAGATGACGTTAGTATCATAAAAAATTCCCTTATCGGCTTTTCATTCATTACACTATTACATCAAACAAAAAATATAATAAATAATAATGTTGTATTTTTTTATCGATTAATATATAATAATACAATAACGCTATTTACAATGTATTTCTTCAAGTACCAATTTCTACGCGATATCTATAATACATTAAAAGCTCTTAAAGCCTATGGGAAGACCGATAAATTTTCAATCATCATACATTTTGAATAGTTTTACCACAATTGTATTGTTTATATATTATGCGCCCACATCGTTTCATTATATTATCATACGAAAGTGTATATCGCGAAACACACAAAGAACCATAAAACACATAAAGTGCCATTTTTGTGAGCGTTACGAGCGGCTGTTTCGGATGGCGGTAACGAACAATAATTTGTAGCCACTATATTGCACTATAAAACTTGCATAAATGCACGAGAAGAGGTCGACAACATACAATATCGCATGATGACCACATGTGGTACGATTAGTTGTTTGCTATATAGGCTGAGAATCGATTTAGGTACCTATTTTGAAATAAGATTATGAAGATATAGATTTTCATTTTATGTAATTAAAATAAAAATATTTTATAGAATGACAGTTTTACAGCATTAACTTAAAAATAATTTTATACAATAAGAGTAAAATAAATTAAAATAATTATAATTTTTATGATGTTGTATATAAATATATTTTTGACACTTACGTAAACGCGCAATAATGAGTTATTCATAAATATAAATTATATTAGATACTATTTATAATATAAAATTTGTATGTATTTTTTATAGACTAGAATTGCTTTTTAATATGAAATTAGTGTAAAAGTAGTCTAGGAAAAATTTTCGTTTTGGGTTTTATGACATTTTAACCCCACCGCATCTGGCGGTAGGGTTAAAATGGCAGATCTTGGAAGTCAGAGTCTTCGTTGGTATGTCGAGTTGCATTATTGTCAGCTGTGATTTCAGTAATACGTTCTCGCGATGCTCTCTGGACGATCCGCTAATGTCTTTTGCCACATATATGTTCTTGTTACTCCATGGAGTCTCTCCTCAATTATCTTCTGCCTCTCATAGCGTCTCTACATCTGTGACCAAGTGTCACATATTTTATAATGCTAGTTTGAAATCGTAAATATGGTTGTTTGCGAGTTTCTTAGACACACACACACGAAATGTGTTTACGCCTAAAAGTGAAACGGCGCAGATGGCCACTCCGACGATCGGAAACCAAAGAGTAGAATAAAAATATTACTATGCGCAGGGTAGAATTTATTGTTCTTTTTAAAGTGTTTTTTCATGAGTGACTTACGATTTGTATAGGATGTGCTATTATGCGGTCCGTGCATATTGATCACAATATATTTTTTCCATTGCTGCCATGTGTATGCCTTACTTTTGAGATGTGTTTTTATTTAATTTAAATGGTCGCTAGAATGACCAATAAATTATAGCAAATTGTGCAGGTGCTTGAAACCCCTCACACAACATTTTTTTGGCATTATTTTTCATAAATGTGACTTCTGATACTTTTGACTATATTTATATATACATTTAAAATACGGTATTTATCATATAAAATAAAACATATTTTTTACTTCAAATTTTAATGTTTTTAGTTATTATTATTAAAACGTGTTTTGCGTAGAACTACGTATAATTTGTTATTTATTATGAACTGACAGACCGATTGAACTGAAGAACGAATTTTAAATCTTCAGGATACTTTTATATGCGCCACCTACTATTATATTATCATGCTAGTAAGTTAAGTTATTTTAATTTAAAAAATATATATTTGTCTTCAAAAGGATAAAACCAATTTACAAATAATTATATTATTTTTTATTTTATTACGTTCGTTTAGTACTTTCTATTTTGATAATATTATTTTTATCAATTTTTATTCCATTTAGATCTTCACTAGCCATAATAATGTTTCAATGTCAAGTTTTATATTGGTATAGTAATAATTATAATATTATCCAAACAAACCGATATGTTAATTTGTTGTCTGGTGACTGATTATCTATTTAATCAACTGCTCTTTACCGTAAACCTTTTATGCGTATACGAACCACCAGTGCATGAATGTTAAAATGTATGTATACAATATATTGTAATTTACAATACAGCTATTAAATTCTACCTGTAAAAATATAGTCACACAAACATTATATTATGAAATATATTACAGAGTAGTTCCTTTTTCTATAATATGTTTAATACGATTTCTCACATTATATTATTTAAAAATATACACACGAAAATTCATTAAATAATGACTTCACTGAAATGAAATAATATGGTTGTGGGTACGTATAAATTACGATTTTATTAAAGAAATTCTCGGAAAGCAGACAATAAATCTAAGACCTTGATTTCCATACGCAGATGTAGCCTTTGGCTAAATCATGTAGTCGCGGTGTGTGATCGTCAAAATTATCTCGCGGATGAATTCCTTGAATTTAAGCATTAATCAGCGACATCCTTATTGCAACATATGTATGCACGAATCTACATCGTCCTGGATATGTTGTAGGTTTATAAGTTTTGTCCTGGAGAGTGTAGGGCGTTTTGCCTCCGACGCCAAACTGCGAAGGCGGCCGTTCACCGTGGATTATGCAAATTTCACTTCACTTGTAGCAATACTATTAAAATTGGCTTATAAGTCAGAAGTGCTAAAATTGTTCCAAATAAGATAAAATTAGCTTATACAAATTTGTAATGATTATTAAACTTAGTAACAACTAAAGTAATGTTTTTATCTATTATTACAAAAATTGATAATACCATAATTGTGGTGTTATAACTATACTTAAATATATATACAGCCAAAATAACTACTAATCACTATCTATTATATATATTCGCTATCTCTGCTCTTATCACTCGACAAGATTTTGAGACATTATCAACTTTGATAATGTCTCATTGAACAATCTATCAATCGAGCATTATTCAAGTTTTGGGTATTTTAAAGAAAACCTTGCAGATTACTGAGGTTGCATCGATGGTTTTAATTCACGTATAAATGAGCAAGCATTACTATTGGCAAAATAAAACAACATGATTCCATCAGCCTGTGGGCAATTAACTCCCACAAAAGTGATCGAACGCGGTTTCTCTGAAATATTCAATTACAATCTATACTATGGAAATTCTCGGAAAATTGATTTACTTTTAATCTATACCAATAATTAGCATCCATGTGATGATGATCTAACTCATAAAATAATATTATGTAGTATAATAACCGCAAATTATAAGTCAACATTGTATCTAATGCATTATTTTTTTTTATATATGGACATTACCAATTGATTATATATTAATACTTTATTGACAATTTTTAACAGGATAATGTATTATTAAAACGGTTTGCCAGGCAGGATTACTTAATTAAAGAGGTTTACTTCTACACCCACGCGATGCACAATAATTTCTTATAACGATATCTTTAATATAATATTATACAAGGTGTTTATACAATTTTATTTTAATGTAATTGAGAAATAAATCTTAATTATCGTTAGTAGAATTATAACAATCAATAAAGTTAAGTGTACTTGGCACTCTATAGATTAATGTGCTATTAGAAAGCTCAATCTGATTTATGGTTATTGTTTATCATTTAAACAAATTATTATAATATTTATATTTATAATAAAATTGTTTATAGCGCATTTAATACGTATTAACTTATTTCTCAGGTATAAGACAATGACTTATACCTGAAAGAGCTGGGTTCGAATCCTATATGAGCCCTAGTATTTATTTAATCTCTATCGTATCTGGGAGATTAAAATGATTTCGACCTATAAACACAAATTTAGGTTATTCTAGATTGTTTTTAATCGTATGAATGAATTTAAAAAAAACCGACTTATGTTATACATAGTGTCGTATTATGGTTTATAATTATTAAAATAGGAATTACTGATTTCAGTCTGGTGTCTCACTACTTACTAATAGGTGTAGTTTGTTTTTTTGTTTGTGTGATGATTTAGTTTATTTCATTTATTAATAAATAAATAATTATATATGTAGTATAAAATATAGCAAAATAAAAAAAAAATTCAGAAGGAGCTACGCTATGATTACATAATATAAACTATGCTAACCACGAAGTATTTATTATTTTTTTTGTAAATGAAATATAAAGTTATAAAATTTGTAAATAATAAACTGACCTATACTTTTACAGTATAATCAAAGAACATTTTTTGAGAACAATTTTGAAATACATTTTGTATAAATGTATTTCTTTAATATAATATATATTTTTATATATACATATTAATTTATAATAAAAAAAATTAAACTTATAGCAAATGTTTTAATTGCTTAATATTCTAATTTTAAATTTCTAAAAGAGATGATGAAATGAATATATATAAAAAATATTATTACTATATATAGTAAGTGCATAAATTTTATTATCTAATGTTTTAGTATTGTTTCATATATAATATACAACATAGGATCATAGTATCACCACTTGCAGCCCAGTCTCAATATTTCGTTAACCCTTTGAACTTCTATGTCAACATTTAAGTTGCTGTTTTAATTTAGAGCATTGATATTTTTTTCATTTAAAACTGGAAATTAAAAAATGGTCTGCTAAGGACTATTTGATTTAATTTTTTGTATTATTTGTACTGTTTTATTAGTGTTTAGTTTATTAAACTCTAAAATTGAAGTGTTAATTTTTTAATTTATTAATTTATAGTCTAGAAAAAAACTATCAAAAATTAATTTGAATGAAGTGATGATTATGACTATTATATGGATATTTTTAAAATATTCGAAAATATTATTATTGTAACTGACTTTACTTTACCAATATTCATATCATATATGATGAATTTCGATCCGGAGGGAGTGTTCTTTCTAAGAAATCGAGTGCTAAGAGTTATGCAGATATCACGCGACAGTGAAGATAATAATAATCCTGTTTCAACTTTAGTTCTCAGATCTCATTTCACCACCATGACTATATGTAACAAATAATGATAATTATTAACCTGGTATAAATTTTTTAACCAGCACAAATGTCACAAACCAAATTTCTTTCACGGAAGCGCTGTTCAAAAAAATTTTAAGAAACTAATTTGTATGCACCAAAAATTTGAGTTTATTTTATTTTCTATAACTGGACAAATGTCACTAAAGCGAAAAAGTGATTATATTTTAACTTTTATTTACGGGCTTTTAATTTCAGAATGAATTTTTTGGTAAAATATTTTATTCCCCGAAAGACGATAAATTACTTATTATTGCTATCAACTTTTTAACAAAATATCTTACTTTCTTCCAGAGGATTGTTTCAAAAGATATCACAAGCGAGAATGTGTGATCCAAAAATTTTATGGGTAGCAGTGTTACTATTTTTATTTTTATGTAATAGGAGTTGCTCTGACTGATCATTCGAGCGAGTATATAATTAAAAATGTCAATTGTCTTGACCTTGGAATCAAAAACAGATGGTACGTTTAATCGAGTATTTTAGTACTAAATAAAAATAATATTAGAAAGACACTCATTTGAAAAATTTTAAAAATAAAACTCAATTTATGAAAAATTATGTAGACAGATCGATTATTCCGAATATATCGCACGTCGATCAATCACCTAACGCCGTTCGCCTTTCGATTGAATATTTATGGAAAGTTTCGATTTGTATGCGCACAATTCGTCCCTGTCGCCACCGTGTAGTCCAAAGATGGTGTAGTGAATTTTATATTTTAAAATGCGTAGGTCAAACACGAATGTATTAAGTGCGGACTCAGTCAACCAGCCACAAGCGTAGGTCAGTCGCGCTCCATATGTCAGCTTTCGTGCATGTGTTTTATTCGCGATACCACAAAAAATCCAAAAAAATGACCTCAAAACGACCAAAACCTAATCGAGTTTTCTAAAAAAGTTTCGTTCATGTGTTTTTTAAACTCTTCTTCTTGAGATGTGTTTCGCTAATCTCGATTGTGTTTAAGTGTTTTATAGTATCATTGTGTTTGTTTTTATTTATTTCTCCGGTTCGACGATTCGCGTGTAATATTTTCTCACGCCGAGTCACTTTCATCTCTTGTCTTCTCTTTCGGTTTTATGAGTTTCCACTTTAGTGTCGTTTGTGATTCACCAGTATAAGGTGGAACGATTGGCGATATCTTACGTTGTGTGTGTTTGCGTTTTTTCTATGTATTTTATTTTATTGTAATATCTTATCTATACAGTGCGCGATATCGTTATGTGAAATGACAGTTGGACCAATTACTTTACGGTGAGTGTTTCGTTTCGTGTCATTCGTAACACGATTTTATTTTAAGCTGCTATAATAGCGTTTGTATTGTCTTATATTATTGACTTAAAAATAAACACATGATACACTTATTTTATTTTAATAAATAAAGCAGTTATATTCATACAACTTTTAAGTCGCAATTATTGTATCGTGGTGTTTTCAAAGATAAGCTATGATTACTGAGTAGTATTGACATGCTTTTTTGTAATAAAATAAACCCAAATATCTATTAAAATAGTGTATGTAACTATTTAATATTTTAATATTTAAAATATGATTTCTGTAAATAATGATCTTCAATAATTGTTTGCTCCTGTGAACCAATGATTGTGACAGTAATTTGCGATTTGTACATATCTGTAAAATAATAGTAACTATGAATCCGAATTATATATATTGCCCATTTAGAGTACATTGAATTAAATATATTGCATATTAAAATATATTTGCTGGCGTGTTTTGTTAGAATCAATCTGTTTAACTTAATTTTGCCCAATATTTTCATATTATTACTTTTTCTTTACAGAATGGAATGAATTGCTTTATGTTTGCTTAATGCTCCCAATAATAATTTGATCGTCTAAATCTATTTATACATACTTTCTAATATATTAATGAATGTCAAAATTATGGCTAAAATATAAAATATATATTTGTACCTGCTACAAACGAAGGATTTGAGGATTTTTTAATGGCTTCTGACATATATTTGTGAAACATAAATAAATTTAGTTTTTAATGTTGATAACAAAACATTTAAAATAATATTGTAACCATAATTTACTTATTTACAGCGTAATTTAATATATGAAATAATATTTTTGATAATATACATAATTCTGAATTCATTTTCTAGCTTTAAACATATATTTTCTGATGCTTTGTATTGTTATTAAAAAATAAATATATATATATACGAACATCACAAATATTATTACATAATTGAATGGCAGCGGTGGTTCTCTTTTAAAACGACTCACCGTTACTCTGTATATAGCAAACGAAAAAGGTGAACGAGCAAAAATTGAACTGTCACATCTACTTTTGTCGTTTGGTTCGCAATTCGCTTTGTTGCCATATACACATTTTATTATAGTTCTCTTTTGGCCGACGCCACACATAGCCATAGCCATATGGCTGCAGAGTAGTCACATCTTCGCCGAGCCCGACGTTTGACTCATTGCTGGAATCGTCGAATAAATTAAAACGCCATTCTGCAATCCCGTACAACCAGCCGCCCACGTACCCCGCCCGTTCGTTTAGAAATTGTGTGATGTTCCTTGAATGTGTTGTATACTATCCATACATGTGTGTTCAATGTTAACCTGTTGTATCGGTTGGCGTTTAAAGACATAATTCGATTATTGTCAGCTGATACTATAATTGGTTACATGTAAGATCGATAAAAATACATTCAAAAGTCACTCTGGCTTTTAAATAGTAATTTTCTCTAATTCCTCATTGTATATTAATTGTTTATGTTATCGAGTCCGCAGATTTAAATTCTGACTCTCACCACTCCTTTTAATCCATGTGATTGAGATTTTATTAAAATGTATATATTCAGAGCATTTTAAAATTACTACACCCTAATAAATGTATAATAGTTTGTTTTTATATTTACGTTATAGGCAATTCTAAATTATATTAGCATAAAATGTTGGAGTCTTTGAGTCAAAATATTTCGATATCACCTTTTTTTACATTGTCTGCATTCTAAATTGTTTTTCTTCTAGAAAGTGTTGTATCGATCGAAATAAATAGTAGTCGAAAATAGCAAGGTCTGGAGAATATGGTAGATGAGATAAAACCCTTGATTTTATCGAGTATAAATTTCGTCATACGAAGACGTGCATTTTCTGTGTGTTGACAAGTGCAGCCCTATTTTTTACTTGCAAATGATCCAACTGATCACAGTATAAGTTTGCTTATTGCTTGGACAGGTTTAAGAGCTTCACAATGAGCAATTCCCTTGAAACCTGAAGAACTGCGATGTAGGTTTTGTTAATTGACCCGTATATATCCACTGTTGTACAACATACATTTCTTATCTCTGGTTACCAAATGCTCGAAAAAGGCGACTTAGCTTCAAGATTTAGGAGCGCCGACTTGTTTCCTTTTCTCAATTCGTGTGGAATCCATACACATTGTCTCCAAGCCTTCCCAATCTTCTTAATGTGTCTATGCACTATTAGTAAGATTTGTTTCCATTTCTGCAGCTAGAGCGTCGTTGTCTATTTTTGCTGGTCTTCCACATCCAGGATTATTCTTGAAATCACAATTTTCCGTTTGAATTTTTCAAGCCGTCTTTGCCATTCACGAATATTTGATGAAAAAATATTTTTAGTAACCGGAGCTGCCGATTTTTTTTTAAAATTCTATAATATGAAATTTTATTTAAATTGTTCACTTGGTAAATCTCTACCATTGATAGTTTTATGGTGCAATTTTTTATAGATGTGTATCTCATGTATCAACAGCCAGAGCACGACTGACTGTTAAAACTGTAATTAAAAAACGACATTAGGGCTAATCTAATATTTGTGTGGCAAACAGCCCATTAGTCGTTTTTGAGTCTTCGTCTAACTTTTGTAATAAAAATCTCTGTTGTGGAAAATAACGTTCATTTCCGCAAAAGTAATAATGCTCTTTGCAAACATTTCATCTTCAGTGTGCCTTATCCATTTGTATCCAGCATCTTGTATTGTATCAAAAACTCTTTTCTTCTGATTTTTTCCATAGCGTTTGCCTCAAAATTGCATTTTGTTACTCCTCTGAAATTTGTCTACACTTTTTATTAGGATTTAATGAACCACTGCTTAAAACATGTTCTTAATTTGGTGCAAAAATAAGTTATTATATTTTATTAATAATCATTTGCGTTAAAATTAAAATTTTATGTTAGTTATAGTATTTATACGTTTCAGTATTTTTATTTTATGCTCTAATTTATCATTTACGTGTTTTATTAAAATGTGTCGTCATAATATTTTTTTTATTTTTACGGTAATTTCTTATAGAACCATGGATATTTTTAGAATAGCATTTTTATACTTCTTCTATTTATTTTTTACGTTTTTTAAATATTAAGTTGAATCTCGACTTTTTCAAATTAATTAAGAATACCGGGACTTGAGAATTTTTGTACACAACGTCGAGAGTCGCTCTTGGAAACTCAGCTTCTCTATAATTGCGATATTAGTATTTTCTTTCCGTGATACACCAAACAATCTTCAGCGCCTCATTAAAATACATATTATTAGTCCGTATTAATATACGTGTGTCATTAGACAGTTAAGAACTTTCTTATGATTTTTCAGTGAATAAAATAAATGCAATGGCATAGCTACGGGGAAGGGGCCCCGGGCGGCGCTTGCTTGGTGGCGACATTTTCGCGATGAAAGGAATGTTCATGTAGTGTGGTTCTTAAACTGAATGCGCTAAAAATATATATATACAAATAGCTGAGAGCTAAGTTGAATATGAAAAAACAATAAACAACAGTTTAACAATGTTGATTATATGACCCGATCGGTCATAAGATTCCGCCCCTATAGATAAAAATATGTTAAACCAAAAATTTGGCCAGTTTTTAATTGAAGTTACACGACATGCATTAAATTACGGGTTCTTAGGAAGGTCAAATTTTATATTAGATAATTGTATGGGACGGTGGGGGGAAAAAAGTTAAGGATCACCCTGGGAGGCACAAACCCTTGTTACGCCACTACATAGGTTCATGGCAAATCGTCTTTAGCGTTGATTTTACTTTTAATATAGTTTAAGACCATATCTTGGATATAGGTGAAAAATAATTTAATGTTATATATATACAATAGTGCTACAAATATAAATTATCATATTTTCTAAAGTAATATATTATATAATACACTCTTATAATATAATATTTGTATTTGAGTGCGTTCAATGTTAACCTGTTGTCTCCGTCAATGTGGCGTTTTGGCAAAGCTCGAGAATAAAACGCCCCACTCAAGGGCATGCCGTATTCGTTCATGGCATGTAATTAATTTGGTGATTGATCACAAAAGAACATGGTACGATTGATGTCGGTGTATCGGATTAACGCTCGTTTTCTGATCAAATAACATCAAAGATTAAAAAAAATGCTTATATAGATGTACATATGTATGTATGTATGTATGTATGCATGTATGTGTGTATATATGTATGTGTGTATGTATGTGTGTATATATATACATACATATATATAAATATTTTTTTTTATTCGCACTTTTTTATTGGTTTTAATGTTAAAAACACGTTAGTTTGAATATTATTATCCTCACTTCTTCGCTGATAGGAGCATAGTGAAAAAAATTAATCGATCGATTGTCGTATTGTTACAAATGCTCGACCGTTGAAAACGATATACAGCACGTTACTGTTATTGTTATTAATTTTTTTATGAACTCATAGAAATCTTGCACTTACTCTTTTTGTGGCTCCCAATAAATAAATTTTTAGTTGTATAAGATTTTGGTGAATTTTTATTTTTCTCTGCAAAAGAAACATATTTCAAGGTCGTACGACTCATTTTATGTAAAATTTGCAGTTTAATATCATATGATATATGTACATATGTATGTATAATAATTTTCAACACTGGCCTCAACCATTCAGTTAGAACTTTCGATGATTTAACAAATGCCCGGGCTGCGAATTAATTGGCCGACCGCTAAGGAAAAGCAATTAAGTAAACTGTTGCAGTGACCAGCTTCAATTTGTGGTAGTACCGAAAAAGTAAAAGAGTACCATCCGCGTGAGACCGCAAAATTTGCGATCGGTTACCATTAAAAGAGTGCCATATCTCATTTTTGCTGGAGGCCGAGAGGCGCTTTCGGCCTCTTGAGCAATTACGCTTTGACATGTGAGAATCTTTATCCAACCGTATATTTATACACGTGTATCTATATAGACATATGTGTGTAAATATACGTAGCCACGTTATATATGTATATATATACATTTTGATATACTATTCGTATATGCATACATCGAAATAGAGCGTTAGATGCCAAAAAATAACTGTAACAAAAGGCTAGATAACGGTTAGATTACATGCAAAAGTATATTAATTTAATTAATATATTATTAGTTTTATGTATTGAATATAGGCGCCATTATTATTTTTTATGTTAACGTTGAAGGACTATTTGCATTGTTCGTTTATATTTACACCAAATTAGATAACGGGGCTTAAGAGAGATATGATATTAATTTGTGTACTCTATCGTTTCCTTATCAAAATCAATTCGATACTATAGCGTATGTGATATAATAGTAGTGTTTATACATTTATACTAGTACCTAACATATATGTTGGATTGTGCTAAAATATCGATAGAATTATTGAACTAAATTAGTAGTATAACTAATTTATTTTGAAATGAAAATTCGCATTTGAAAATTAAATAAAGAATTTATTTTTGTAATAATGGACTTATCAAACACACTAAAAGCTAATGGTTATTTACAATACTACGTAATATAAAAGTGTCTAAGTAAGACAACTTCCTTACTTTTACTAAGCCCCGCACCCGTAGACAATGTTTGATTGATGTTCATACACATAATAATATAATACTATTTTTAGAAGAATAATACGTATTATAGTATTTTTTTAAATAAAAAGAATACATATTTCCAAACATCAATACATATTAGTGACAATTTTTCAATACTCATGTTTTGTGATTGTCATATTTGTGAACATAAAATTAAATGACTTCTTTATTTCTGGTTTTCGTTCATGATTTCTTAAAAATTAAATAGTTTATTTATCATTTGCAACCTGCATGTCTGCCAAAAGATCAGGTGAGTACTAAATTTTGTTTAGATAGACAAAATAAACTGCATTTAAATTCACACATGTATTATATACCTTGGCAAATATAATTTAAACATAAATGCTTTTCCACCATGTCATTATGAATTTTGAAAAATAAAATATCTTTAAATTTAATTACAATAGCTCGATTTGTGAGCAAATTAATATGATCTTTCTTTAGACATTACTAGGAATATGTAATCATATCTCTAGTGGAAAAACGTCCATCAAAGGTTTCTGACAGCATTTCTAAATTAATCATAATTTCGTTACGCACAGTAAAAGTTAGGAATTCAACATCAACCAACTTTTTAAGTGAAAGGAAATTCGAAAGACTGCCTCTTTCGATCCATTGACGCTAAATTCTAAGAAATAATTTAAAAAATTATACCCTTACTCCCACTATTTAAGCTGTTATTTAGGCCTGTTATTTAAGATAATGTTCACGTTCATCCAGATATTTTTGGATTAATGATTAATCTCGTGATAACTAATGGAATATAACTAAAGTATGTATCCTGATTTATTTGATCGCACAAGAATCAAGAAAGATTTTAATGTCAAATAATGCATATAAAAAAAATCGAGTTTCTTAGTATTTAATGCAAAAGAACGAATGACTTTGAAACTCAAATCATGTTTGGCAAAGAAATATTTTACCAGCTAATCTTTACGTAATAGTAAATCTAGCGGCAGATAAACGTACTGCGTATATTCTAACTGGATTCCTATTATGCATGCAGTACATACTTTCCCTTTTTGTCGCACCATCCCAAATGCCAACTCACACGCTGAGAATTCAAACACCCTATATTTGCATCCCCAGAAGGCATTCATATTTTAGTTGTACTTTTAAATTTCGTATTTTATTCAGTGACGCACTTTATGTAGCACATACTATATAATATGCATTTGATTTATTGAATAATTTAAATACACCCATACCTCGCTTTACGGCCTAGATACGTTCCACGAAATTTGGCCGCTAAGCGAAAAGCCGTATAACGAATCAATTATTCTAATACAAATTCATACAAATTCAATATGATCGGTTCCATATTTGTTAAAAATGTAACATGGTTTATCATTTAAAATGAATTTTATCTTTTTATTTCATTTAAATTAAAAATACATACATAACAAGTACATACATTTGTACATAAAATAATAACAGACTCCAAAAACCAACAATAATCCATAAACAAAAATGAAACAACTTCATGTTACATAAAATATGTGTATGAATACATATATATATTTTTTTTAAAATGGCTTTAATCTGAAGACGATAAAGAAATGGTAACATTCAGATCACTGTCGTTCTCATTTTTCGCTGGTAAGGATGGGCCTGGCTTAAAAAATTGCCCAACGATGTTTGTCTTGCCTTTTTGTCTCTTTCGTTCTTCAGTGATTAATAACAGCTAATGGCTGAGTTAATTCCTCGAGAAACTTTAGCACTACGTTCGACGTCAGGATCGTTTTCAAGGAAGACGTGTATTCCTTGTTCGAAATAGGAAAAAGCTTTTGACAATTTTTTTGATGTTAGCTGTTTGAATACAACAGGCTCTGTCTCTTCATCAAATGCCGGTTCTGCTTGCAATTGAATGAGTTCCTTATATGAAAGGGGTTCCCTATCAGCTTCAAGTAGATCAAGCACATCACGTTCGTTCAAACCTTCAAAGCCGAGATCATGTGCTAGATCCAAAATGTTTTGCTTAATTTCAGGAAGGCAATTAACTTCCGCATCAGTACTTTTTACACATTCTGGCCATATTTTTTTCCAAACATGGTTCATTGTTGTTAATTTTAATTCCTTCCATGATTCACTGATGCTGTCAACAGCATTCTTAATGTTATAGTTTTTCCAAAATGTTTTAATTGAAGATTTACCATCGGTTTCCCTTATAAGTTGTCGGAAAGTTCGGCGTAGGTAATATGCCTTAAAAGTGTCTATTGCACCTTGATCCATTGGTTGGATCAGAGCTGTTGTATTTTTCGGAAGGTACTTAATCATGACATCTTCAGATAGTTCGGATAAATTAGTAGGATGCCCTGGTGCATTATCCAAAATTAGCAAAGCCTTGTTGCTTAAGTTATTGTCTCGCAAATATTTTTTCACTTCTGTGCAAAAGTGATTTTAGAACCAATCCTCTAAAGTAGCTTTAGTCATCCAAGCTTTCTTGTTGGATCTCCATATGACGGGTAATTGATTTTTATTTAGTCCTTTAAGAGGCCTTGGATTTTCGGACAAATATATTAAAAGTGGTTTTAGCTTAAAATCACCCGCGGCATTTGCACCAAGTAGCAAAGTTAATCGTTCTTTAGACACCTTATAACCAGGCGCAGATTTTTCGGTTTTTGAAATGTATGTGCAATCAGGCATTCGCTTCCAATAAAGCCCTGTTTCGTCTACGTTAAACACTTGTTCAGGTTTATGACCACCTCTTTCAATAATTCCCTTTAAAATGTTGGGATATTCCTTAGATGCGGCCTCATCGGCGCTAGCTGCTTCACCTTTCATTTTAAAATTCTGCAAACTAAATCTATTTTAAAAATTTTTTTAAAATCGACATCGAAAAAAAGTTTTTTTGCCGTTATAGCGAAACATTTTAGGCCGTATATCGAAAACGTGCCTTAATTGAAGAGGGCCGTTATAGCGAAAGGCCGTATAAAGAGCGGCCGTATAACGAGGTATGGGTGTACTATAATTTTCTATTCGAAATTGTCAGAAAAAAAGATCCGAATTTACACAATTTTAACTATATAATCTAAAAACTGTATTATATGTAACTAAGCTTTCATGCAAAAATATGTTAGTCTTTGTTCTTTGATTTAACACACGCTTATTAAAAGTCAACAAAATGTGCCCTCATAGTATGTGGCAATAATCTTAATATATTTCTCAACATATACATAGGTATATACGCTAATTGTACATACATACATTTTTTAAGATTACCTTCGTTTCGTCGCGGTTTTCGTTTCGGCGAACCGTTTAAACTTTCATTCTTAAATCCTCTCTCTGGCAAAGTTTCCACCGAAGATTTTCTCCGAAAACCGCCAGTCGACTATCTCATTATCGAATTTGTTTCCACGAACAAATCGTTTCGAAATCTTTCGTACGGATCGAGAGAGCCCACCGACGTTGGTCGTGGACAGAGTTTTGCACTTTATGTCCCCGTCCCTGGATTACCTTGTGACATATTTTATTGGACACGATACGGCATCATCAAAAAGGACCTTGGTACCTTGGAAATACCTTGTCTGCTAATTGGACTATATTTTCGCTAAAGGCGGGATGTAATTGTTGAACTTTCATCCTTCGTGAAATATCTCTTTCCCTATCTTGTCATATTTTTTGCGCCCGTATCAGTTACTTAATTGATCAGTTAAATTTTTAAATGTTTTATTTTTTTATAACCGATGTGTAATTATTGAGATCAATGTAATATAATTAACTCATTAAAATACTTTGAATTTTATACTTATGTTCTTAAAGCTTAAATGTTCACATTAAAATTTTATTTCAATGAAATAAAAATTCTTGTTGTGTTTATTTTGTATTTAATTATTAACGTCAGTACTTATATAGGTTAAATTGTAAAATAGTCGTATTTATATTCAAATTTGGTGATCTGTTTTAATATTTAAAGAAAATAAGTATCTGTTTACGTATACTATAATATACATATTGTTTCCATATAGAATTTAATTATTTATAATAAAAAATAAGTAGTCAATATAACTCGATCTATAAATATCAGAAGTAACTTATAAATTATTTATTCTTCATTTAAAAAATAATTACACATTGACTTATATCTTTTAGATTAAAAATATAATGAAAAAATATTTCTAAAGCATTTTAATTTTTGGTAAACTTATAACAATATATTATAACAACGCGCTTGCTCTCTTTTTCGGCACCAAACGCGTGCAGAATTGTCGATTGTCTGTATTCCGGAAAATCGTTTTATAAATAAATTTACTAGTCAAATGCTTTTCTTCTTCCATTTTTAAATGATCTAAAGGATGGCCTTCTACTCTCTTTTCATTATGAAGTTGTTTCTTCTTCACGACACTTAACCGGTTTATAACAAATTGGCAATGAATTTCAGCAGCAATTTTTCCTTTAGCTTAAAATAAACGAATCACAGAAAGAATTAGCGTGTGACACATTTATTTTAAACAAATTGATTTTATTTATAATACATAGCTTTTTACTTATTAATTTCACTATTGAAAATATATATATTATAAGCAACATCTTAATTTATATAGTGGTAATATTTTATTTACGCACATTTTAACCGTTCAGGAAAATACATAAATCGACACGTAACAATCCGCTGCATATTCATAAGGGTTGCGTATCTTCAATCGTAAGTCGAGATGCTGTGGACACGGAAGGTACACATTTACCGTTAAATTAACATCACACGTTAATTTGCCTTTCTTAACTTAACTTGTCCTTACACGCGATTTAATTGTAGTGCATTGTTCCGTTAATTGATTTGCTTCCGTGGACCGCCACGAGTTTATTTGCTTTACCATATAAACGACACCTTTATTTAATTTATTTACCTTACCAAACTTTTATTTATTTAACTAATAAATTTTTGTATTCTGCCTGGCATCGAAAAATACAGATTTTCAATTATTTTAGGATCAATCTCCTCTTCCCACACTTTCATGATATGGTTTTTCAGCTCGGTTAAATTTTTTGATCGTTTTTATCTTAATTGTTGTTTTATGATTGCCTATAAATTTTCAATTGGATTCAGGTCGGGGCTGTTTCCTGGCCATGTTAATGATGTAATTCCCAATAACTCTTTAAATTCTGTAATCTATAGATAGAGGATTAAGTTAGTAAATGTTTGAATATAAAAACTATAATTAAACGTACAGAACGAGCTCGCAGAGTTGTCTTGCAAAATTGGTTTAACAGTATGTTGGAAAGTTCTTCAAGGGTTGGAATAAAATCGTTTTATACAACCAATTTATATATTTTATAATCCATAAGCTGATATGCACTCCCAGATCATCACATGGATAAGGGATGAAATCTTTCGGGTTTTATTCGGCACACAGTCACTTACCATCTGTTCCAAACAGATTAAATTTGGATTCTTCGGAGAAAGCCACTCTTCTCCAATCTTCGACGGTCCAATGGCAATGAGCTTTTGTCAACTCAAGGCGATTATTTTTCATTTTATCAGTAAATAATGTTTTTTGCTGGGTTTCGCGCTTTAAATCCAGCTTCAACAAAACGCCTATTCACTCTCCGTCTCGAAATATTCGAGTTTGAAGTATATTGCAATTTTGTTTGTATTTCAACAGCAGTTTTGTATAGATATTTTTTTATGATATCCTTTATACTGCGGTCTTCTCGAGCAGACGTCATACGCTTTGAACCCTCTCTAGAATTAATGTTTCGCGATATTTTTTAATAAATTTATTTACGATGGTCGAGTAGAAATGGTAGGATTTGGGAATCTTTGCTGGAGTGTCGAGTTGAATTATTATCGGCTATGATGTTGCTGGAAAACCCGCCGATGCTTCTCATTCTGTGACTCCGAAGCGTCTATCCTCGCATCTTTTTTCGTCTGTCCATCTACCCCCTTTGAGCAATAGTGACATATTTTATAATATTGCTTCGAGACAGCTCTATCACAGATGAAGATGTTGGCGGGCCAATTGCATCTTAGACACACTTGCAAAATGTATTCACGCCTTAAATGAGAAATAATCTAAATAGTCCGCTACTCCTGCGATCGTTAATCGCTTTCACGCATCCTTTCCACACAAAGAATATTTTAAACGGTACTTCTGTGTGATTAAAGTCATGGGGCGGATTTAATATTTTTCCAATTATTAACATCTCAAGATCTTTTTTCCGTTGTTGTCATTTCTTTCTAGACGTGTTGTTTTTTCTTTTCGTTTGTTTGAAAGGATCATTTTAATGACCTCTTAACAAATTGTAAAAGTGGTTGAAACCCTCATAGTTAAAAAATAAAAAAAAATTTCAACCAACATATAATAATATATTTTTTTGTGTATATTATAATACAATATTTAATTTATAAATTAATTTTTAATTAGAAAACAGTATATAATTTTAAAGGAAATAGTCAAGTCAGGTATATAAATTGATAAATGCATATAAATCTTTCCAATTTTTTGTATTGTAAAATATATATTTTTATATTTATACATTGCAGTGACATGCAATCTTAAAGGTTCGGAAACTTTATAAACAACCTATACATACTACCATGTGTATTGTAAGAACAAAAAAACAAATAACAAAAGCCCGTTGCAACACAGCAGATTCGTGCCAAGGTTGCCGACCACTGCATCTCATCTCGCGGATCGATCGAGGTGCGTTTATTATTTTACAACATTTGCGCAAACACATGTTTTCGTTGTCAAATTAGAATATTCATGGTTGTTCGGCAAATGTCTATCTCTCTCTTTATACATACATATGTATAATACATATATATGTGTGTATTGTGTACGAATCACGATTCCCGGTAAAGTTTTGTAACGCAAATCAGTATCGAGTGTAGGAGTCAAGGATATGTACCTCGAACTATATAAATCTAAATTGTACAATATAGCTGTAATACTATTTGCTTTTGAAGTGGATCGGATGCTGAGCAATTTCTCGGTATTTTAAAATAAGCATCTATAATATGTATTGATTTGTCTATATGTAAATACTTGATTGCTCTTAATTCAACTTGATTTGATTATCTTATTGTTTAAATGAATTTTTTTGTTATTGTTTTAATTACAACGCAATGTGACTATCAATTAATAGCACAAAATAAATAAAGTGGAAAGCACTTGAACTGTGGCTAAAAATCAGACATAAACCTTTTTTCTGGAGACATATTTATCAATAAGCATATTATGATAAAATCTATATCGATTTATTTTTACATCAAAAGAAGCTTAGGTTTAATTTAATTATTATATGTAATTTCCATTAAAACATTAAGATATGTATATATTTATATATATATATACATATAAAAAATAATAATAATAGTGTTTGTATCACCTGAATATGCATATAACTAGTGATGCTTCAATCTAAGTTGAACAATATAATATAACTTAGACGTCAACACTAAGTTTAGCTTCTATGTAACATGCTTATTCGTAAAATACGTTCATTTGTATCATTTTAAACAAAAGTAATGACGCATATGCAATTATTTGCTATTTTTATTGCGTATTCTTAGGTAAACTATATAAGAAAATTAGCTTTGATCGTGAGCTCTTTTAAGTTCGATTGAAATTCTGGATATGCTTAGCTTACACACTCATAAATATTATAGAAACATGATAAAATAATAATATTATTATTCACTTTATCATACACGATATTATTAAATTATATACTTTGGTGGAAAACCGCAAACTGAAATTAAATTTATACCTATACCGTACTCATATAATTTTGGCAAAATACATATTTTCATTATCGGATTAATTATTTAACTGTAGTACGTGTTAAGTATTTAAGATATTTATTTACATAATAATATATTTACATTCTATACAAAGTGACAATAGTTTTTGGAGTTCAATAAAAACATTATTTATTTTTTCAATTTATTCTAAGTATAAAATTATATTCCTTAATTCCATTATCGTTTAGCATTGATATCTATTTTGGTATACGCGTGATTGAAATACGTAGCTTCCTTTGTATATTTGTTGTAGTTGAAAATAAACGTCATAAAGGGTAACTGTGCAAGCACAACAGATGTTTCAACGACGGTATCTGAATAACGTTAATTATTTGTTACCTATGGCGTTATAGCGAAACGCTATCTCAGACAGCTGACATTGACCGGTAAAATATTTCTCTATATATTTAATACAATAGTCGGCAAAATTCGACTAGGTCAAATGTCAGTTAAGATTAAAAATATATATACATATAAAATTGAAATCCGTGTCCATGTGTAACCGGTTAATTGCCAATTAGTTTCCACTTGATGGTTGTCGTGGATCGGCAATGGGTAACGAGCACACTGAGGACACAGAGAACTTGACTTTGGAATCTGATTCTAGTGATTTATTGCGCCAGGATAATCAGACGGTGGTCAAAGTTCGCACAAACGATTTGCAATTGTGTTAAAGTAGCAAAAGCTCTCCAACGTGGTTTTCTAAAAGCTTATGTTCAGTATATTTTATTGTTGAAAATTCAATATCCAAAGGTTAGAGTTTATACGATGTAAAATATATTTAAATCACAAAATAAAATGTTTGTGTAATATCGATTTAAAATATTAATTATAGTTTTTTTTTGTTCACAGGAGGAAATAGGAGAAGTTTTCGACAATTGGAAGACGATAGAAAACAAGAAGAAAACGAATGGAATAAAGAATAACTACATAACAAATGGTTACCGTGATAAGAGTTACTCAGAATCTGGCGTCAATTTAATTAACGGCTCGAACAATAATCACAAATGGGCTCAAAACGATAATAAAATTAATATATATGACGAAGTACCCAACGACGACGTATCTAGATGCTACGTATCAGAACTGAACGACATTTACAAAAAGTTGTTTGACATAACGCCAAAACAATCCTTGGATATGCCATGCATCAGCGTCGATTCCGATCCGGACTATGACGAAGTCTTCACTTCGGACGGAGAAAGCAACGATAATGAATCTCCGACAGAACCTCAAAGGAAAATCATACTAGAAACGAGATCAAAATCTGTCGGAGATCCTGTAGTCAAAGTAGAGGTGAAGACTATACACCCACACCAAAGCAGACTTTACGGCTGGATCAATAATAGCATTTCTCCCAAAGCGAATTTAGGCAACTTTTTAAAGAAGAACAAGCAGCAGATACCGTCGCTTGCGTCACAACTAGCAAGCGACGCTATTCTGACCAAAATAACTTCTTTATTAGACTCAGATTTGAGCGCTCCAAATTCTCCAAATGTTTTTGAAAGGAGAAGCACAGAACCTAGAATCAACGAGTTGATTAGCGAAGTCAGCAGAGATGGAAAGCGAAAGTTTCACTTGTCTAAGTCGGTTGCTAGTTCTCCCAACCTTTCGCCGAAAAATTTAAACAATGGTCGTAGACTGCACAATGGTAAAAGTTCGAAGAACAGCACTGAGATAATGACCCCGGATAGTAGCGACGAGCAAGGAGTTGGTGGTGGGTCCATTTCGGCCATGTCGATTAAATTGCTCAGGAGGAAGAATATCGACCGGGAGTTTTATTGCTCGCAGGTGAGTTATCGCCTTAACTGTATCAACCAAAACGCTCATTTTGTTTGATTCATTGTATCATATCTCAAGTGAAACCCTCTTCAAGAGTGATAATATACAATTAAGATAAATTAAAACAGCATAAGATATATTACGTAGTGGTGAATTTAACGGTAGCGCATAAATATAAAGGCAGAGTTTTCATAAGCAATTTGTTAGGAAGGTTCTTACAATATTTCACTTTTCTAATAAAAGAAACGGTTTCCTAATTTGAATTATTTTATGATACAATAAATCTACTTGTACATCATTTTTTATGCAAAAGTAAACTTTTACATTGTAGTAAAAATATAGCCTTAAGTCACTTTAGAATATGTCCAGATTATAATAACATTTACTGTCTAAAATATGTTATTTTCCAAATCAAAACACATTTTTCTTATATTTACGTATTGATGGTTTTAAATGTAAATTTAATAGTTCCACTCATAAGTAAAATAATTATAATGATATTTGCTTTAACTAAAAAAGGTCCCTTTGCTTCTTAAATCAACACTGAAAAACATGTTTTCACCATTAAGTAATCAGAAATTAAAAAAATGTTGCTAGTGAATAGAACTGGAGTTTAAAAAATTAGTTAAATTAAGAGTATCTTATTATTACTTAATCTGAATGAATTAACGTAAGCTTCATAAATAATTGTATATCTATCTTATAAAATTAACAATTATAAAGTATTTAATTTTAATAGACATATGTATACCTATAAGTGTGATAAAAAAATATATTTACTATACACTGAGGTCCCTTTTTATGCTGTAGATGCGTCTTACAGGATTACGCATTAAAAAAATAGGGATGCGTTGTATAATTTTTTAAATCGCATAATTTAAAAATAGTCAGTTAAAATATATCCAGAATTGCATATAAAAAGTTGATTACAAATATTGTATAAATAATTTTTTTTTTTTTTTTTACAAATTCTTTATTCTCCTGTATTTACAATATGGTTTACTTGTCAGAAATCTTACAATATTAAGTATCTAACCTAAGTTATTTCCTTAACTTTAAGACATGTATTTACTATTTTAGTTTTTGATATTTTATTCTGTTTGTTAGTAAGTTGTTTTATTTATAGAGGAAAAGTTGTTAAAAAACCTCTTTGCGAAATTGGGATTTAGTTTTTATTTTTATTATAATGCTATTATGTATTTATTTTAATACCAGGCTCGGTGGGTCATCAAGTCTTAAACCTAATTAACAACAATATTTACAAAACAAATTTAAATTTGACTCTTCCAGGCTGGTTTACAGTAGTCATGAAATGCGTTAGTTTGTGAGTGCCAGAACTAGCGGCGGCTACCTCCTGTGCGGATTTGAAACCGAACATTTGGTGCCCCCACTTTTTCCGGGGACTGGCAGGTGTCACAGCAATAGACACCTGGATGCAGATAGTTAAACTTCTCAGATGGTTCGTCTTTCAAGATATGCTTAAGTAGTCTATGTTTGTACCTAAAAGGTAGATCGTATAAGTTATATTTGCCAAGATTGGTGAGAAATGTGTTTGAACACTTCGATTCTTTTATACTTTTATAGAATCTTTCTGTCAGTCTGTGGCAGAACTACCTGACCGTTTCCAGGTCTCCGCAGCGCTTATGAAGTTTATCTACGCTAGTCCTTGGGTGAGCACCGAGGGCTATTCGTAAACACTTATTTTGAATAACCCCAATTTTTCTAAATGAACTATGTGATATGCTGGACCATACCGGGGCTCCGTATGTTAGCAGAGGTCGTATAAGGAATTTATACAACAGAAGTTTATTTTTACTGTGGAGGCTACTTCTTCTTCTAAAAATTGGAGCTAGCGCTGAAATAGCTGAAAGTCCTTTTTGTCTAATTGAATCCATCTGTTTTTTCCAATTTAAGCGGGAGTCTAGGTGAATTCCAAGATAATTAACTGAATTGGACCAGGGGACGGCTTCTTGGTTCATTTTTATTTGAGGTGGAAGGGCCCTTCTTGTTCTACGAGAGAACATGATTGTTTCAGTCTTGGCATCGTTGATTTTAATTTTCCACTTGCAGTAGAAGTTTCAAAAATATTGTATTACATTTTTTATTACATATCTTCATCAGAATTGTAAATGTAAACTAAAAGATTTTTTATTTATTCATTGTTAATCATAAAATATACTCAAACGGATTGCACAATTTAAATTTTATGTTTTAATTTTTACCTAAATTTATCCATTAATTATATGGATCAAAAAACTTAAACCACAATACAAAGTCAGGAGTATTAAATGTGGCAAGCAAAAAGTCTAAAATAAATATCCTCTAAAAATAGATTTGCCAATGTCCATCAATTTCATTCATTGACGAGAGATTTTTATGGATAGATGATTAATTGAATTTTTAAGAAATATCTAATTAAAAAATCTATAGATTAGGATAAGCTATCATTATCATATTATTTGTATTTGATTATTTTCGTCGTATAAGATAACCCCACCAATATTGGTTCACTAATTTAGATCTTTTCATTTCAATGGTCGTGTCTAATTTTTAATATTTTAGCAACTAATATTAGCTTTTTATAATTTAATGTCATCTTTTGCTTATTTCGCGATAATTAATTATAATGCTTTTTTCGTGAAACTTTTTCTTAGATGCCTCACTTCGGTATACTCTCGTCTTCTACGTGAACCTGATAGTGTTTTTACGTGTTTATGCCTAATTGCCAAGTCTATAATACAATCAAATGTAATAAAGAAAAAAAATATAACATTATATATTATGAATCTGCTAAATTTTTAATACTGTAAATTGTCATATAAATATTATTATATGAATTCACACCTCCGTATAATATCCACATGCCAGAACTTATTTACTTATATTTATTCACCTTTAATTATCGCTATTATGCATCTTTATTTTTTATTAAAATATTATAGTAATATTTATTCTAAAAAAAAATATTTTTCAAAATTACTTTCCGATTTTGTTGAATATTGTTGTTTTGTTGAATCTAGATTGTCATGGTATCATAGTAACAAAACAATATTAAGACGAACAATATAAAAATATTTATTATTAAAATACTGCAAGAGTTATGCATAAACATATTAAAAAATACGCATTATTCAATAAATCATATACAATATAAAAAATTAACAAGAAATCAAGTTGAATACGTACTTATTTCACTTCTATACGAGTCAGTCCATAAACAAAAAAAATCAGTATCAATATATTATATTTTAATTAATAATATACTTAATTTTATTAGGATTCCATCGTATACATAACCCAGCCGGAAGAATCGACGCAAACAACAGATCGCCTAAGTAGCTACCTCCAAGAGCCGACAACCTGCATCATGAAAGACATGGAGACGCAAACCACAAACACACCACCATTGTCGAGGTCGTCCAGTTACACCTGCTTGTCCGAGTGCTCCTCCATGATGAACCACACAGGTAAGCCAATTTTCATTTTAAACGAGTATTGAGAAGCAATCGATCGCACTGGCTAGGTAGGCGTGGTGACGTAGAGCGTGTCACCACACAGGACATAATCGAGTTGTCAATGTGTTGGTGCGTTTCAAAGGGAAAACTGGTGAGCATTTACCGGAGCGGTTTATTGGTGCATGCTAATCTCCCTTTTAACAATTTTCCCCAGGCATAGAAGCAGCGAGGGGCCGTGTTGTAGATTAATAAGCCGTTGAAGCTTGAACGATTGCGAAAAACCTCTAACGAGCCTATTTTTGGCCACTTCATTCAATAAACATTTCGCCAGATTTTTCCCAAATTGGCTCACAATCTCTATTAAAATAGACTTTGTGAAAAAATAAATCACATTTTTTAACACATAAACATTTTTATCACACATGAATTACAATACAAAGAGATTAAATTCATTTACAGATTGCTAATATAAAGTTAACTATAATAAATATCATGTTGTTATGACTTCTGTACGTTATTAAATTTTGTATCTGCGATTTTGAAAAAAATGAAATAATTTGCAATATTATAACGTATATTTTAACACTATTCTATACAAAATAAAAATTTAACTATACTTCCATATCTTGTACAACCATTTTAATGTTATTTTTATGAATCAATATGATGTGGTTTAAAGGTTTGCTCTATCGATTACTTCCATATATTTTGCATAGTTTGTAACTGCCAAAAAAAACAAGGGAAAACAGTGACATCAAAAGTATACAGTGAACTTTTAACTTTGAGTGTGACATTGATTTAAAAAAACAGCTCTGGTGAAAGACTAAAAAATATTCTCACACATTGCAACACACTGCTAAATTTTATATTCACCGGATTTCCCCCTTCCGCTACTACTTATTTCGTTCAATGAAACAATTGTTTTGGGGGAAAAAAATTCAATAAACTAGAAATGAAATCAGTTCTAATTGATTAATTCAAATTATATTATTTCACAAATAAAGCAGTAATAATTTGTTAATAAGATTAAATTACACGATGGATTATATTGTTAAAAAATTAAAAATACTTTTATTTATAAAAATGATTAACAAAAATTACTTTTGGGTATCCTTAATATTATCGTGTATTTTCTGTTACATAAGACCTTCCTTTTGAAGTAAAATCACTTTAAGCAATTTTTCCCGTAACATTTTGGAGCATATGCTATGAAAGTCTACATATCTATAAGGACGGAATAGCGTAGTCCGTATCGTCTCAGACTAGTAACTATGAGGTTGCGGGTTCGAGCCCCGGCAGCGGCACTTCAATTTTTATTTATAAAAAAGGATCCTGCAGTGACATTTATTGGTTATAAAATTACACATACTAATTTATAATTATTAATATAGATGTCACCAATGTCCAGACTTTCAGTCTGGTGGTTAATACTTACTTGTAGGTATTAATTTTATCTGATTGACTTACTCAGTAGGTATAGATTTTCCCCGTTGTAACGCATTGGACTCACGCCTGTCAGGTTACAACTGAAGAATTAATAAAAATGATTACATATACATACAAAATTACTAAAACTAATTATAAGTATCGGGTTTTAAGGACGAATGAGTGTGACTTTGTAATCAACATACATGGCAAAAATGTTTGTAACAGTTTATTTAATTAAGGAAAATTTACAATAGTATAGAAATAGCGGCTTATGGAAGTTAGTTAATCTATTTTGCCATGTCGAGTTGTAACCTATCGGCTAAGTGCTAGTGGAGTAGTTAGAATTGTCATCGTGATGTCGTATCCACGTGATGCCCTCTGGACGATCTGCTGATGAGTAGTGTCAATGTGGATCTCTCTTTCTCTCGACTTATCTCTGCCCGTTAGCCGTCTCTTCTGCCTGTCCCTCCTCGTCTTCATTTGTGTCTGGCCGTATGCCTGAACTTGTCTCCAGAGCTCGTTTCTCTGTCTGCTCTTGTAACAGATTGTCGCATATTCTATATGTTAGAATCGATACACATCTGGTGAATCACAGATGAAGATGTTGATTCGCCAATTGCATCCCTTTTGGATCTCACCAACAAATATGTTTACGCCTTGAAGTGAAACTACGAGATAGCCACTTTCAAAAATCTTTAACAAAAGTGTAGACGGTAATAGCAGTTTTTGCGTAGTATGGACGCATTGAATATCGCGCATTCTTAACGCACAAAAGGGTTGTTTTTCAAGTAATTAACGCCCCGGAAGGAATGCTAACAGGTGGTCCTTGAATCCGTCTAATTATTACACAATTTTGTGGTATTGAGATATCTCTTCTATTGGTAGACCTTTTGTCGAGGCGAGTTGATATTTCCTTTTCATACTATTTTATAAACATCTTCATGAGTTACCACTAAAAGATAAAGAAAATCAAAAATTCTGACCTTTATTGGTCAGCGTGTCTGTCTGATCTTCTGTTTGTCTGATTGTGTCACTCTTTACATTCGGTATTAAAGTATATTTGGATGATATTGTTGTGATTTTATGTTTAATAAAATGGTTCGATAATGGCATCTACTGTTTCTTCTATATTTGGATCATCTGTTAAGTTATGTCACTTTTACATTTTAACTAAAAATATACTATTTTTATTTTGTGTACCAAAAATATTTTCTATTATATCATAATAATGTTTCAACGGTAATTCTTGAAGATGTTAAAGTATTAATTAATATACTTTCACTTTTGTTTATAAATCTGATTATAATAATAAATGTAAATTAGTATGCAAGGGCACGTTCCACGATGATTATTAAAATTTAATGAGTCGCTGCTAAGAAATTCAATTAAAACTTTGATTTATTACCCCCAAATCCAAATATTGACCGGTTTATATATTTTTTTGACATTTCCCAGTTTATACCAATTAGTGAGCCGTTCGGGTGTATAACGCAATTATAAAACTCCAAATTAATTAAAAAACATGTTCAACGACGACGATTTAATTACTTTATCAGTTGAATAATGCAATATACGGATAATATTAAATTGAAATCGAACTGTCAAAGGTCGGCTGCAATAAATCACGATAGACACGAACATTTTTTTCATTAAATTAAATATCTTCTTAATGTGTAGTAATAATAAATAATAACTGCATCATCCTACTATAAGCAGTCAATTTAATTACCGCGATCAATTTCGCGTTGCATCGTTTAATTACCGTACCGTGTACCGCGATACAAATTATGCGCCATACAAGTGTACCTCCACGGTCGTATTTCAATTGTTACAAGAGGCAATTAACATTGGCCGAAGACCTTTGGCATTAGAGCCACTCGGCGAGATATTAGCGGTAGTATACACAGCAAAAGATTTGCATTCAGTTACTGGCAGCTGCATCTGTTTGTATTATATACATATATATACCCTTGTGAAACGCAACTAATTTAACGAAACAATCTCTTAGATCGTTGGATGTGTGACGCCATTGTTTATAAACATAGCTTGGTTTGTTATGCTCTAACAAATAATATATTTTTAATTTTAAAATGAAGTTCAATTTGGGTTTTGCGTTTCTAACAAAAGTCAACTGTGGGTATTCATAGTTAAAATTTACAACGCGTGCTTTGAAGCTTGCGTTTTAATTGGAGGACAGGTGAGCCTCAACCGTGAAATTATATTCAGCTTTTAAAACGAAATCTAGTTAGTTACTTTGTTATAGTTACAACCCGCCGTTACACCTAGCTTCACCAAGTATCATATAGAAGGAATACTTATCGTTAGAAATATGAAATATGTACATTTCTGAGAAACCTTTTTAAATTAGCCATTATTAAATTTTTATATTGTTAATTTTATTCATAAATTAAAATTATATTTTATTTATAACGAATCGTTTAAAATGTAGATCAAAAGGCGAATTTTAATATATTAAATTAACTGAATCATTTTAAATAAAAAAAAGATAATGTAGTTCGGCAGCACTGATATTAAAGTTATTCCGTTCAAACAATCCAGCTTTGAGATAAGCTTAAACTCCACAGCTCCGGCAAAATAAAAATAACTAAACTTATTTATCGGATTACTGTATGTTTATTATAAAAAATGTTGTGTATATTTATTTTGAACTAGTTTGCCATAAAAAATGTAGAGGTAAATCCTATTTTTCATATTATGGCTAAGATTAATGGTTGGAAATAAAGCTATTTTTATTTTCAACCAAATATTGAACATATAATATTATACAAATAACATTGGGTTTTGCAGTAAACAAGGTGTATTATTTTATTATTATATTATAAAATTCTGGAATATACCTGATATATTTTGCCTTCGGCTAAACTATGTTGGATGGACAAAATTAATATGACATAAAAATATTAACATTAACCAAGATGCATGATTTTATATACTGCAATAGCTCAATAGCTTGACTTTGGTAATTATTTTGTAGTCGACTATCTTGAAACTTACATTTGTCGAGTTCGGTGTGTTAAACTATTTGACTTTTGTGACCATGACGGTATATTTAGATATTTTCTCTTTGTAGCTTTGTAATAAAAAATAAATAAAGAAGTCAAACTGGTCAATGATAATTAAAAAAAAATAGTAAACTTAAACAAATCTGTATATATAATATTTTGCTATAGTGTTTCAACAATAAAAAGAAAGTGTAAATATATAATCCTTTTCTTTAAATACTGGTAACTCAAATCGTAAGCATATTTTTATTTAAAAAGCGTGTGAAGTTTAGTGGTTTTCATTGCCTTCTAAAAATATAGTTATAGATTTATAACATAAATTTAACAATCCATATTGAAAAGTTAAATTTAAAACTATCGGATAGTATTAACTTAATTATTGTGATTTACATAATCGTTATTTTTTAAATATGTTTAATGTACATATTTATACCTTTTATTTACTGCACTTTGCTGGGATGGTGTAACTTTTTCGACGAATCCATTTACCTTGTATACTCCGTATACGAGAGCTAAATAAAAATACAAAAATAAAAAAGTTTCCATTGATGTATCACATACATTATGCCAAAAGTATAAAAAACTTCAATATCTCATAAAATATTGAGTTATATATTTTAGACTTCCGCTTGCGGAATTTTCTACGTTTATTTTTGCTATAGCACTATCATAAATATATAATAGCATAATAAACTTTTAAGACGAAATTAGAAATACCCCCATGAGACAATCGATGGAGTACGTAGTCGTTTTGAAAGTTTTCTCGTTAATTGTTGAATTGAAAACTTTTTTCTCAGGTTCAGCCAGTGAGGACGAAGCGGCCGGTGTAGATGACGATATCAGCTCGTCATCGTCTGGAAATGACGTAGGAGTTAACAGTCAGGGTGGAGGCGGTGAAGAATCTGGCATCGGAACCGCGTCACCACCCCCCAGACAAAGGAAAGAACAGGAAAAAGGTAAGGAGAGATAAAACACTCGACTGCTTTTAAAAATAAAAACGGTTAAAGTCGATAGGAAAAACAAACGTTGATAGTAGTTAACAACCTTTAAACTTTTCAACTGAATAAAAATAGAAAGACAAAGTATTTTTAATTAACGTTTTTTATTCTCAGTATGGTACAGGGTGGATCCATTTGTTTAATTACATATTATTTAATTCTAGTACTATTACACAATCAATAAGATTATTCGTAGTATTTTTCAATCGATTGAACAACACGTGTCAGATAAATATAGATGGAGCTTTCCAAGCTTAGCCTAATACGATAATAATCTTAAAACCGTTTGAGAGTATAGTACTTGTTTACATAAAATATTACGTAAATAAATTTCCTTTTTTTTAATAAGATTCCCCAAGCGAAGTTACTTGCTTCACAACTGTAAATTATTTTATCCGCATTTATATGGCAAAAAATAATTGTATCAAGGATCACTTGAAGTTCAGGTTCACGTGTTTTCTTTGCAAGGAATTTAAATCTAAGGACTGCGTTTGAAAAATACACGGGGAAATCTAAAGCTAAATTTCACATATTATTTATGCTTATTTGTAAGTTTTGAAACTATCGTAAACTCACTAATTTATGTATCATATAATCGCAAATAACAAAAACACACAATTGGTGGGTGGGAACCAGCTTAAATATGTTCGGTAATTAACTTATACAACAATCTGTTAAAATATCTTAGTCACATGAAAATTATATGTAACATTCAGGAATGCTTTTGAGCAACTAATGGAGAAATTCACGCTATATCACACGTGGATGAATCTCATCTCGTTTAGTCTTAAAAAATGAAATTAACTCTAAATTTTAGACTGGAAACATGTGAAAAACGTGTAAATAGACAATTAAAAAAATCATTGCTCAGCCACATATAGCTACAACTCTTGAAATTCAAGATAAATTATTGCAATTGATTAATTGTATCATAATTAAACCTTACCTCAGCAAAATTATGCCTCATTATTTTATCGGTTAAATAAATAAGACAGGCACTCTCCAAAGGCTAAACTGCATAACTTTTCTCTATTTTAATAACATATGTAAAAATAATACATATATCAAATAAAATAGTACAAACTTCCGTATTCTTCTGAGCTGATAAACAATCTGATCTTCGACAAACACAAACCAGGCATTAAGAGATTACATGTACGATATTCCCAGCTCTCGCCACGTATTCACATTTAATTCACGTACACCATTTCCTTGAGAAACTAATTGCCATGCAAATTATTTTACACTTTTTTAGTTATTCATTTTTTCCCGCACTACCGTAGACCGCCCATAGGGCGATGCTTTCATTAAAATCAGGTTCCGATCGTTATCTTGCGAGCTGTACAGTATTTGATCAACGGCAGCATCCTCGAAGTCGTTAATTTTCATGGATACACCCTCCGTATCTGAGAGTACATCGCTAGTTTACATAATGAAATATTATTAAAATACATAAAGCGACCAAAATAAACTCTTGCGGTTTTTCGCAAGATCTTCTTTAAAGCATTTTGCCGAATGAAATATAGCATCAGACAAAAAATGTTACTCTTTAGTTTTATTTATTTTACTCATTATTATTCAAGTGGAAATTAATAGCTATACTTAAGGAGTGAAGCCTTATTAAATGACTATAATATCATTAGATATACACTCCCTAAGGTCATTCTGACTTACACACAACCTTAATGGGTAAAGTCGTTATATAATATTATAATGTGCTTGTGAATTTAATACTTGGTTAGTAATTAATAATTTGATAAATTAAAGGAATTTTCAATTCATATTTTTTTTACCACTTTCATATTGAATTAGTATTAAAAATTACATGATTATTTTATTTATATTGAATATCTAAAACTCGTACACAAAGATGGCGTGTAATTTATCATATATATGTACGTTTATCATTTAATATACATATATGAATCTTGATTTATAATTAACTATTTTGACCTTTAGCCTTTAATACAAAAATGCCATTTAGTATAAAAAGTTCAATGAATAGATTTTTTAATATAAATATCGAACATAAAGTTATATATCGCCTAGACGTATTTTGATATTTTCCTTCTTAACACAATTTGGTAAATCAATCAATAGTATAACTAGAGAAATCAAGATTAACCTAATCTGATATTATAACGTCTAGAATCAATATCATATATATACATATTCTACTGTAAACTGACAGACATAAATTTAATGCGATACAATGGATTAAATCAGTATCAACTAGATAAGTCAATCAGATATAAACATCAGGCTAAAAGTTTTTGAATCGGCGACATCTATTAAATTTTAAAAGTAAGCTATTATTCTAAGGTATCTCACAAGAGGAAGTACGAGTCGTATGTGTAGTTATATCGTAGTGATTTTTTCCTAGGAGCGCTTGGATACAATTTATTGAATTCTCAATGAAACACTTTTTCAAGGGTGGTGTCGATTTTCAGCTGTAAGCTTTGGAGTGCACTAGAGTGTGCCCGACCGAGTCCCTTGTTTCTGACCGTCGCGGCCAAAACGTCAGCGCTTGAGAATTATCCTCTTGCACGATTCATCCAATATAAATGTTTTGGCGATAGCTATGAGGAGCTGATAAAAATCATGCGGGAAGATGCTCATATATTTTAGGCGTGAACAAAAATTGTTGTTCCTTTTTATTTAATGTTTAATATAATAATTTAATTATAATACGTAGAAATGTAAAACAAATTAGACCCAAGAACTATAAAAATATAATGTTGTACTTCAAATGTAGATGTATCTTAAGTAAAGTTGTATACAACTTTGTCAACATAACCAATTAAAGTTTGACCAGATAATCAGCCGTTACTTTGTGGAGTTTGTTTGTTTGTTATCATAGCTTGATGGTTGTAATTTCTATCGTTTTCAGAAATAAGTACAATACATTTAATATATTATATATATATATATATATATATATAATGCATACACATATGTTACCAACAACTAATGATATTTATATTTAAATAAATTAAGTAAATATGAATTACAATACTTAAATATCATCGAAATATATATTGAACAATATTCAATTGCATTTTACTTAAAAATAAGTAAATGTAACATATTGATTCCAAACGTCAATACTATATATTATGTATGTCTATTTATATGTATGTAAGTTCTCTATACAAGCCAATATCCCTTTGACCGATATAAATCAAATTTTGCATAGTTACTATTTATATCTCTGTTCAAAATATTTGTACCAATCTAGCTTTTCTAAGACTACGAGGAAAATATAATCAACCGAACGTCTCTCATCTCTGCAATGAGTTTCAATTTTTTCAGTTGCACTTAAAGTCCAGGAAATACAAAAGGTACCCTCAATCATCTAATATCTTTATGCCGTGACTAAATTTTGCAGACATCGACATTTTTTGTCTAAATCGACAATACTGAGGCAACACTTATCGTTAAGGAAACATATTATAGTATGTAACTGTGTTTACTCTTTCTGAAGAATTACTCTTACGATTATTGTGAATATAATGAAAAAGGCTCTTTAATCACATATATATTTGAGTTAAATATTTAACCCGATTATAATTTGTTTCACTTTTACTAATACACAATTTTTCTTTCACCAAAATGGTTACAAATTAAAGTTTTCTTCTATGTGCAGATGAATTAATATTGTTTGATTGCATTTGATCTGTTGCTGGTGTGATTAAGATATTTTTTGGAGATGGGCTTCTATCAACAGTCTGTCCTTAAGTCTTGGATAGTGACATCATTTGTGTCTCGATTCCATTCGCCAACAGATTATTCCTACGATCTCGTTGGGAACATTTTGGCAAATAAACGTCCGCTATAGATCTTAGAAACACTTTTGAAAACATGTGAAGGTTTTCTATACACGTTGAGAACGTATTGATTTTATACTATTTTGTGAATTATAATAAAACAATGTATTGTTAATTTCTTTTACCCTTATGATGCTTTGATGTAATCAATTAGTTCACGGTGATTTAAACTTAATTTTAATAAATAAATAAAATTCTTGAAAAATATTAAATCTAATTTTTGGATTACTCGAGAAATTTGAAATGCGTACACAATATGTATTTTTAATTTTACAGTAAATATTTTTAATATAAAAAATAATTTTACTGATTACATTTACAAAAATTTGGGTCATATTTTTGCATGTAAATGATGTTGTAATAAATAATTTAAATTCAAACGAACGCGATAAAAAATTACTGACGAATACATAATTATTACATTATTAATATATTATAAATTATTAAATTAGACATTATTAACATTGTGACTAAAATATTTAATGAATATTTAATTGACAGTCACATTCTATCACATGATAATTTTGCAAAAAATTACATTTTATCGTATGATTTACATAGAAATTGCATGAAAAAATTGACTCTTCTTTAATTTAGCCAGCGAACGAATCATTGCCAAAAATGCAATAAAATAGTCATTTTTGCTTCAAAACTCCTCGCATTTTTTTTGTTGACTAGTATAAGAACGAAATGTTGGTTGATTGTAATTCTTAAATATAGCAAAAAAAAAATTGTCAAACAAATTTAATCGGTATTCTATGTCCCTTTTCTCAGTACAATAGACCCCCCCAATAACACGGTAAATTGAGGACGTACTATTTGGGTGCGTGTAGTTGGTTTCTTTTTTTAAATACGTACCTACTAATCAGGCGCGTGTGGTGAGATATTCTCCCTTTGGCTACCTAGCACATAAAGTAACGAGTATTCAAATAACACGTCTCCAATTTACCGTGTTATTGGGGGGTCTGAAAACAGTTGAGAAGCTTAATGCAAAATCAATATAAAAAATGTAAGCTTGTATTTCTTTTTATTGATTTTTACCTTGCCAGATGTAAATTCTCATTATTTTCATTATCCTAACTTCCTTCTCCGTCGTGTACTATATACATATATATTTGATCTCCCAGGCACGATTCAAGTTCATACATATTTGATCGTTTTACTACCGTATTGTGCTGATAAATGTAAATAGGGACAACGTCATCTGTTACTTTTAATTCCATTTTTATTAACGAATATGTCCACATCCCCAGCTCTAATAGCCATTTAAATAAGCTGTCAAGGCACGGACATGCGATGCACCAAAGTGTCGGTCATGAATTGTCATGAAGTTGTCACTTTGGTACCTCGTGTGCTGATTAAAACCGCCGGCCGCGTAATGAACGGGCCGTCATCATGGGCGGGCACACTTTCCCTACCCGGCTCACACTCGATGACTTTATTGGCGTGTCAAATTCGCGCGACGCCACTGGCTGCAGTCACGGGAGCCCAGAATGCATAATAACTCGTTCAAAATGTTATGCGAGATGACTATATAAACATATCCGTGTATGTTAAAGTATGCTTAAATAAAAATATTCTAACTTAAGAATCAATGGAATATATTTACGAATCGTAGACAAACATTTTAAGGCAAAGTAAAGTAAAATAAAAAAAATAACCACCTGAACTCCAAGACTTAATTTAATAAACATATTTCTGAATAAAAGCTTGCTGCTATTGGAGTGTTCAATAAAATGTTTGGTTAACTAAATAATACAATTTTAATGTATTAACGATAAATTAGATTTATCTTACCAGTAATTAACTGCAAGTAAAACAAAATTAAGACATTTAAAAATAAATCAACAGATACTAATAATAAAAAAATCTAGTTATTCTTACCACAGAAAATAATATAAAAATAATGAGCAAACGTTTTATTTTACTCTTGAATATATTGTATTAAAGTAACACGATTATAAACATGTAGTGTTATTAAACAGTAACGCGTATTCCGTCAAAGTATGTTACTAAATTTAATAATCATAATTAAAACCATATAAAGAGCTTAAAAGTATATACATATACACTCTAGTAAAAACGACACCGTAATATAAGGGTGCAGGATAAAAAAGCGCTGACAAAAAAGCGCGGACAAAGAGACGCAGCAACAAAATAGCGCCACGCTTATATGCATAAAAAATTTCAATGTAAGAAATTTTAACCGTTACAGCACTGTTAGTCTGTAAACCGTATATTTTATAAATCATTTTTCATGGAATCCTTTTGGAATAGAAAATGTAGTGTTTTTTGAAATCCTAATCAATGCCTTCAAGATTCTTACAAAAATCATTAAGGTTATGAAACTATTAAGGACCTACTTGACAAATGTATGTTTCGAGATAATTAAAATTAAAATTTACTTAAGCGTTTTGAAATGTTTCTGTTTCCTCGTTTATTTAAAGTAATAATTTAAATTTCAAAGCATCTGGAAAATGTAACAACGTGACTCCAGGTTTTTTTCTGTGAGAGTGAATCCGAATTTGTGCGAATAATCTGAAACACTTATTAGTCGTCAGCATATAAAACATATTCCAAGTTATTAATGGCCGCATATAAGTCGTTAATTCAGAGCAAAAAGAGCAGAGGAACTAGATTGAACCCTTGAGGTACTCCAAGTACTCAGGTGACGACTTAAGTAACTCGAATAAAAGCTAAAATAAAAACTAGGTGTGTAAAGATTTTCCATTGCTTTTAACATCAGTTTTCTTGATTGAAATTGTGTGTTGAGAAATTTTATTTGTGTAATACTTTTTTTTTACTTATTTCTTTATATGCTCATAACCAGATATATTTCACCTATATTTATATAAAAAGGGTGTTATTTATTTAATCTAAAAACATTTAGCTGAATTTAATACAGATTATGTTCTTATTGAATTTAGTATTTATATAACAATTAAAATTCAAGAGTAAATTTGTTTCATTTTACCGAAATCGTTAGCGTGAAAAATTTAGATTTAAAATGTTAATTATTCCGATTAACTCGTAATGAACAACTCATATTTTACGCGTTACAAACAAGGTTAAATTTCGAAATTGCGCATGCGGATAAAACTTTTGAGTGCCTTGAATGAAAGGCTATTAAGTTGAAAATTTGAAGCCTAAATTAACCCTTGCGAAATGTTAATTGCCTTTAAATTCATTTTGCCTGGCGAAAATTTTGTATAAATAAATGCTGAATATATTTTTATTTGGGCAATATCCGTTGGTTCAACGATTTTAATCTAATTCACATTCACGTTTAACTTATTTTTAATTCAAATCTACTGATTTTATTTAAATACGATATAAATTTATAATACTATATGTATGATATAAAAATAAATCATATGTATAGTGTAAATATAGAAATTCCAGTGAAAAACATATAAAGGATAAAATCATGATAATGTTCATGTTTCACGACTAATAATAAAAAATATCTCTATGAAATAAGTTTATATATAAAAATATTTACAAAAAATGTTTTGTATGCTCTTTTACGCTAACAAAAATAGTATCAATAGTAGTAATAGTTACATCTTAATTCGAGTAATTAGTATGTCAAAACATATTAGCGTTGTTTTTATTACACCGTATTCGAAAGATTTTCTTAGTCTCTCGTTTTTTTTTATTAAGCCCTACTCAAAGTGGTAATTAAGTTACTTTTGATACAAACTAACTTTTATTATTTACTAATTTATCTACTTTATATTTTTAATATGCTTTTTTTTACAAAATATCTCTAGTGCTTTAGCGCTTTTTTATGTTTTTGATTATTCACAATTTTTAGCTATATGTGTACTATATACATTTATTTTGATAATAATTATTTTTTCAATTTAACTGCTTAATTCTTTAAGGCACCAAATTTTAGAAAATCAAAAAACACAGGTTGCACAATTTTTTTTTATAAAATTAACATTTGGTTTATTTTAATTAATAAGGAAGAAAAATTACAAAAGAAACACTAATATAAATAAAAAGTCATTTAAGTTTTCAATTATAGAGTGTGACCTAAACAGCCTCTCTGTGGCGTTTGGATTCATGAATGGTATTCATAAAGGCACAGAAGCATTTTGTATATAGTACAAGAACACGATGTGCGAACTTCGTTAACGTCATAACCCATTTTACAGTACTTTTAGCTACCCTATTGTTTTATTGAACCGATTATAATTTCTTCTAAATAATACTAGAAATTAAATGTAATCATCCTTTTTATTTGAAATGAAAATTTCGTCATCGTCATTTTCGAGATCAGTACAATATTCTTGATCTGAAGGTATTTCTTGAAGAACAGCTTCATCTTAATTGTCTGAGGTTGTTTGAAACCTTAAAATAATAACTTTCTGGATTTTTTTTGCCTTGTCATCTTGTATCTAAAGAATAAAAAAAATATATATTTTAATTGCAGAAATAATTTCAGAAATTTTAAACTATAAAAAAATGAAATAAAAGAACATTTTTAATATTCCAAAAATTGCATGATATGATAGATAACATCCCACAATACTTTCATACTCTACAAGAAAATTGAAGTACTAAAGCCTTTTTTTTATTATAAAACTTTTTAATAGCTTATATTTAAGTAATATACAATACAAATAAACTTACCTTTTCGATTGCTCACATACATCAAGAAGAAATATTGCGTCACTTTCAATGGTTGACGAACCTGCACTGATCACTCAAAAAAATACCAATGTGAAGTTTAAATATATGGGACTACTTTAAACCTTTGTTACAACAGCACTTTTAGTTTTTTGATGTGGCAGAAAACACTTTTAACTCTATCATGTCTCAAAGAGTTTTAATGACTGACTTTTTTCGCAAAATGACAGGCTTTTTTCAAAATCCTTGAATTACAATAGCTATAGAAAGGGAAAAACAGGACTAAAAATATATATTTATAAAATTTACTTTGCAAAGTATGTTCGTGTGTAAAAAAACATAATAATTCCGAAAAAATATTTTTTTTTCAAGAATCTGTTCACAGTAACGTCTAAATACCAAATCTCACATTTGTTTGAGCAAACTGGTCCACTGAATTAGGTAGAAACTCAATATAATAAAAAATCGTAAATTTCAGTTTTCAGCTAGCGAGTGTACTCAGTTATAGGGAGCTTAATCCATATCGTAAATCAAAGGTAATACTAAAACGTAAGAGTTAACCGTCCATAGAAAAATTGAATCACATATTTTTGGCGAGTATACTCGTTCATGGGGAATTAAGCGGTTTTAAATAGGATTACTATTTGTTATTGTAGAATAAAAATCTTTCCTATTACAAATCATTCTGATGAATTTACAATTTAAATTATTTGTAATGGTATTTATTTTATCTTATGTTGTTAAAAAAATAACATATTTAAATAAATATTACAACAACAATATTTTTTTCTTAAAAATCTTATGCCTTTATATACATATTGTATATATGGATAAGTAAACCTTATTGTTTTAATTTTGTAAATTTTTATTTTATTTTAAAGAAAGAAATTTTTACTATTTAAAAATGAAAATATGTGCTGTAGTTACATAAATTAATGTATCATAACAAAATATACGCATTTTTTTTATTGCATTCACAATATCGTATTTATACAACCTAAACAATAACGTACCCAACTTAAATATCCATGATTAATATCCATTTCATTGATTCATATGCATTTAAAATGTATAAGATCTCCACCTGTTATTTTATTTTCGTCGTTTATATATTGTCAAATTAGATACTAAGTTGTATGTCTGTCTCTGTTTACACTAGTTAAAAAAATTGTGTTTCATTAAACTGGCAATATTGTGTGTAAAATCAATTATTTTAGATATTTTATCAATGCTAAGTTTTTTTTAAACGTGATTTACCAATTTTAGTTAGCTATTATAAATAGATATCTAAAAAAATATACTCCATTACATAATGATAGATCAAATCTTGCTTATTGATTTCAATCGATTTCTCCTTTCTCCTTTCAGGTCCCAACGGCTTGAACAAATGCAAACGCAAAGAGACGTGGGAACGCCTTCGCCGAAGACAATCGAATCCCCGACGTTACCCTTCGCATTTCAGAGTCTCGTCAGGAAACGACATATGGGTGCGGAGAGAAAGTGTCACAACTCAGACAATCGGCCTCGAAGATGACACGGGAACGTCGGACCACGCCTATAACACCGAAGACATGTCTTCGATCGAAAACCTCCAGATAGATTATGCAACGATGGACGCACCCAGCGACAATTCTCTGAGAAAGCACATACTATACAGGAAATACAACGAATCGGACAGCTCGGCGAACACCATCAATCAGTTGGACGAGAGCACCAAGAGCGATAGGCCAGTGAGACCTTCGTTCTTGCAACTGAAGAACGTGGAATACAATCAAGAGAACGGCGCAGATAGTCCCAACTCTTCCGGGGACTGTCTCGATGACGTCAATTATAAAGGATTCTTGAGTCAAGTGGCAGGCAGAGACCAGCCGTCACCTTCGACGGCTTCCTTAAAGCTCTCAGTAGCTCCTTTGCCTTTGGAAATAGCTAAATGCTCTAGTGTGCCAGTTCTAAAAAATAACGGAACTGGAAGGTACGAGTCTAACAGGGAAAAGCTGGGGATCACCGACGAAGTTGTGAGTACATTAATATTTTTTTATGTATGTACTTAAAATTTCAGTACATTTCAATATTTGCTTTACAGATTACGCGAAAAGCGAGAGCGCAGTCGGAAAAACAAATAGCAGGTATGTGTTTTTTTTTATACATCCACTTACATTTTGCACGGGCCATATTTATGATATTTATGTAATGCGAACACGCTACGTAAACATTGAAGGATTACGTTATTGTTAAAATGACGCTTTCGACGTTTTTATGTGATAGATATGTTACATTTTTTATTAATTAATTAAATTCACTACGATAAATTTAATATTGGAATTTATAAAACGTATATAACACACTGCAAACGTATGTTTTAATTTCGGTAAATAATATTTTTCCATTAAATTTTACCAACTTTGAACCTTGTTATTATTAAATCTTAAAATTTATTTATTGCTTATACATGTTTTTATATAATTAAAGGTACATATATAACAAACACAACTAGATATTTTATGTTACTTTGAAGTGATCTTTTGTTATGAGTCGCAGGAGGGTTGAGAAAACAGGGAGGGGAAGGGAGATACAAATCTATAACAATGTATTCACGTTCCAATTGGCCAACCAAGATTCCAGGAATCTTTTCAAAAGCTTGCGAAAAAGTACCTTTTGCCACCTTCTTTCAAATTAAAATAAAATTGTATTGAAAAGAATAAATCATTTTTTATTTATAAATTCTACTGCTTTATACATATACTTTTTATGAACCCTTTTCCAACGAACCTAATATTTTTCAAAATATATCAATACTAATACAACTATTTTATTACATTTTATATTAACTTGATACAATAGTTTTGCATTTACATAAAATAAAGTTTCAATAATTAGACTAATTACATATTTAACGCAAGCTTATTAATTCCATCTCTGTTATTTTTTAAAAAGGTTTTGAGAATAATACCATATTTAATGCCGTGTTATAGTGGCTATAGTGAGTCCTTTTTCTGTTCAAGTTTAAGCTGTCCTTTTTCCTTTGTTTGAAACACCGAGTTTGATTATATTAATTGTTTATAATAATTTTTAGTTGTACATTTTTTGTATAAAAGTCTTTATATTTCATCTAACACAAGTCACTACATTTTTTGTTGGGTTTCGGTTTTTAAAACGTTTTGCTCATGATGATAGGTTAATTAGTTCTAAATTATTATGTATGATTCCCAGTCACAACCAAAGCAAAAATATTCTCGCATTTCATGCACTTAAAAAAACGTGATTTAATTTTCAGTCTAATATTTCTTTGAATGCGTAATAAAAATGTCTCGTTAATGAGGAACCCATTTCGTACTATTCCCATATGATGCAGATTTGTCAAGATCTGATCCATAAAAAAACTTAATATTTATTCATCTAGCAGTTTACTAGCTACATGTTTTATATATATACATACATATATAACATTACACATAAATGTCTAGTATTTATTTAATTACGTGAATACAGAACTAGTTACAGTCACATTTTTGAATATACTATCTGTATCTATGTTGAGGAAAAGTAGGCAAAAACCTCTTATTGGCAATGTTATCATTATTAAATTAACTTATTACATAGAACTAAGATATAAATAAGTTATTAATTTGAAGCATTATTAGTGATATACTAAAGAAAGCTTCCTACTCACTCTTATACTTATATTTCAATCCTTTAACGTGATATCTATGTTGTTTTATATGGGGCAATTTTAATCCTATCAGCCTATTTTTATAACCGCCTGATCCTATATTTATCAGCATATAAAAAAATCCCTTATGTAATTAACCCAACGAGTTTTTATTTTATTGCTTAAAGTGAGCTTTTATTTTATGTTTGTTTTTATAATTATTGTAGTATCAAGAGCTCACAAAATATTGCGAAACTTTTTTCTTCTTTATTACTTTTACGCTAAGTACAATAATTATGCAGCAACAAACATATATATATATAGATTAAAATTAACTCTTCATTTTTTATTTCATAATATTAATAGTTAAAAATGTAATCATATAACAACAATGAAGTATATAATCTTTGAAATATTTACATTAAATTTAAACCTTAACAGCTTTAAAATTTTAATTTAAGCGCCAAAAATATTATTTTAGCGTTATCCTAATTTTTCTCACGTGATGCTGTAATATTTATTTTAAGTATGTGCGCAAATTTAGACATTGTTTTGCCGTTATAAACTAAAAAAAATATTTTCTTAAGTTCCTTATTTATTGAGTAAATTGTTGTGTATTATGATTATTTTTTTCTTTCTATAATTAAATATCAATAATAAATAGAAGTAAAAGGCTTAATATATGTAGTATGCGACAGACGATAAATGGCGAGATGTTTTCTCCGAGCGGTGGTGGAGAAGCTGGCGCAAGGATGATGTCCGTGGGAGGTCCTTAAATGTCTCGTAGATGGCGTAGTAGCGACAGTGCGGAGAACGATCCCTCTCTGCTACCTTGCTTGTATGGTGAAGTTCCTCTCAGGATGTGTGCGTCCATGACAGTATATTGTTGATGGGTAGACGGGCATCTTCTGTTCTCTTCGAATGGCTGCTTGTGACTGCTTTCTCCTTGTCGGAGTCCAGGGCTGCAAAGCTTGCTGACCAATCACAATCATTCAGTGATCATCCAGCTATTCGTTTCTTAGAACAACGAAATAGATATACGCCTTTAGAAAGCGACATTTGCTTGATTGTCATTGACCAAGGTCGTATACTGCAACGGAAATCTTGTGGATCCAATGATTTATTATATCCGTGGCCGTTTTGCATTAAAGAAATATTCTTTCAATGACGAATAATATTTATAGTAAGAACACTTGCGTGCTATTTATGTGATTTTCTTGTCGTAACGAGGGCTATTGTGTGGTCTGAAACCTTTACGCTATTGTCTTGTTTTCTTGTTGATGGACGATCATTTTCGTCATAGTAAATTAACGCGAGTTTTAAAAATAAGACCCTACAGTCCTAATATGTAAAAGAAGTTTTTTGAAAATAATGAAAATTATTATTCTTTAACTTTGACACAAAAAAATTTTCATAAGTTTCCATTACAAATTTTTTTGTAATCATATGTTCCGCTATAATATATAATTTATTTTCATTTTAATGTTTATGAAACATACTGAAAAAATGCGATTGATCCGTCTGAAGATTTATTAGACCATAGAAAACCATACTTTCCTTTTCACTATGTATTGTGATGCTAAGTGAAAGAAAATCTCGGTACAGTTTATTTACTGCAGGGTTTAAAAGTAAAACGATTTTAGTAGATAGCAACAGGCTTTCACCGCATAACACCCTCGCTTTTCCGCTAGGGGCGCAGCGGGCGCTTCAGACGGTTCGGCGACGCCTTAGCGTCCGGACGCTGCTCGAGCTTTCAGAGCTTTCAGAAGCTCACACTCCTACTCACAACAACCGCAAATAACTCGCGAGCCCCGTTCATAAATATTTCGAAAAAATACCGTCATATAAGTGAATGTTTGCTTTCGATTTCAACTCAAAATATACTTAAAAATCCTTAAAAATTATTTTTAAAAATAAGTAACGAATACCCTTATAATTTTAAATGTGATATTTTACGTAATTAATAAAAATATTTAATTAAATCATATCCGAATTAAACACATCAAAAACGTAAAGCCCCTTTTCAAGGGTTTCATTTGAGTTGCAAAACTTGAAAGTTTACCATCCGTTTTATCTCTCCTATATGTTTGAAAGTTTCGAGAAACATATTTGACTAGCGACGTTTAACGTTTTTGATCATTGAATTACTCGACGCGCGTAAAAAAATGTGTACATGACCGATGTGAAAGTTTAATTGCTTCTCGGAGATGTCGACTCTGTAATATGTCATAAAAAATAAATAATACGCATTGTGAACAAACTGAACGTGTCAGTGTTCAAAATGAGTGATCATAGGGGCGAGACGAGCCTGAGCGTCGATAATACGATGTGTTCTTCGGATTGCCCTAAAACACCCTCGCCGCCTCATCATACCCCCACAAAGTTGGAGAGGAGGATGTCGCATTTCAAGGAATACAAGTTTTTCCGCAGCTTCAGTGCCAAAGTTGAAAATTGGCCCATGAGAAAAGCGGAACAACTCTGGCGGAGAATGAGAGAGAGGAAAATTGCAGGTATACCCACAAACATTATATATAAAACCGCAGGGATTAAAATGATTAATTATCATCCTACATACTTTTACCCGAGATGAAATATTAATTAATTATTTTAAAGGTCAATGGAAATATAAAGTAAATATTTTTTTATAATATATATATGTATTTACATATATGTGCTATACCAAAGTTCTATATTCTTTAATATTATATCAACATCTTCAATCATTTCTAAAAAGTTTTTTTCGGCAGCAAGCGTAAACCTTCTTGCAAAGTTTTCACTTTTGTAAAACCCTTATCCTTTTATTAGATTTAAATTTAATTTTTCAAACAGGAAAATTTAAATACGGAGGAAGCACATTGGACTACGTGCACGGTACACGTAATAGTAGTAATAGAGGAACCTTGTGATATAATATTTCCCTACAAATCAAGCAGTTTCAAACAATATGATATCATTGATTCAACATTTGACTCTCTAGTGAGCAATAGGATTGATTGCACTCTCGACTTAAGACTTAGAAACTTAGTAGTTTTAAATATCGCAGTCACATTTATTAAGCTCGCAAACAGAACGATACTGTACGATCACCAAAATTGGATATCTAATGCGTTTATTCTTTGTTTTTAACGTCCTTGCATATAATATATTTTTAATATATTATTTAAGCGCTCATCTGCTTGTTGCTAAAACGATAACGTTGTCGTATATTTTGCTGAGAATTATTATGAATAATACTGGAACCTCCGAGAAATTCATGTCTGCCTTTTCCTCCTACATTAATACTTTTAATCGATAATGTATGAAAGTGAATATAACAATGTACCTGGATTCATATACGCTTAAAATGTTTTTTTTTAATCTCATTGAGTTTAAAATAAATCATATGTTTTGCTTTATTATTTTATATTTTATGAAGTCAATTAATTATAATGGTTTATTGTTTGTTTGTCAGGCACAATATGCCCAATCCACTTTAACCTTTTCCGTTTAATATAACTAAATACTTATAGTTATTTAAACCAATTTACTTCTATTTGAATATCTAAAATAAAAATACAATATTTATCATTTTAATATATTTCTTGAATAACTACAAATAATGTTTACCCTATTAAACGCCTATATGTATTATGTTTATAGTCAATATCCAAGGCGGTAAACGCCACTATAAGAAATTAATATATTTTTTATTGTATCGTGACCAAATACTATTTATCTCATGACTAAGTATATTAAACTAAACCTGAAACTAAAGGCTAATATTTAGTGAAAACAATATTTTATTTTCTGTGTTATTAAATCCACACATACATATACAGAACGGTCAACAAAACACCATCAAAACATCATCAAAAATTAATTAACACTTAAACAATGCTTTTGGTAAACCTATAAATACAAATATAACGTGAAATTTTAATTAAAATATTAGGTGAACTTTTAATATAAATAAAAGGTGCATTAATCGTGTTTTCTATAGCATTACTGATTATAAAATACGAACATGTAAAAATATTTACTTTCACTCTATGAATTATGAATATATACATGTGGGTTATTACTGAAAATAAATAGAATATAGTGTATTTATAGGATTATATTTTCATAAATTGTAAATGTCAAGGTATGTATAATATGATAACATATACATATATTATTGAAAATGCACATATTTAATGTAGTATATAGTATATATGAAAAATATTGAGTAACCTAACTATATTTTAGTTATTCACAATTTTTCATATTTCGATGTATATATTTAGTCTGGAAAATATAATATTAGTGTAAGTTAAAAAATTAAATTCACTTAAAATTAGTGGTTTTGATGTGCAATATGTGCTTCTTTATGCTTTAGAGCTAAGATTTTTAGTGTTGTCAAATTATATTATTTCATGCTCTTCATAAATTTTATGCAATTACAATATTTTTAACCTTTTAAGTCTTAATGGAATGTTTATATATTTAATCATTTGACTCGCTAATATAACTACGCGAAACCTTATGAAGATTGTTGAATCCCATATGTAATACATCATGCCCCTAATATTTAGAAATGTGTTAAAAATGTGCTGAAAAAAACATGAATAATAGATTAAATATATTTATATTTATACTTATTATTAGAGATTTTTCATATTCATAAATATGCACGACTTCGATTTTAATTAATTATCACAATATTTATCCGTGAGATTAAGAAAAGCTAGGAAAACCTAACCTGTAAATATCGATCGGAATTATAATAAGGTATACAAAAATAATCACTAATATTGATCTTCCAGAATCGATCGATAATTTATTAAGTTACATTTATTTACAATATTTTTTTTAAATATCAATATTAGATATATTCCTGGTTTTAAAATATGTATTTACAGTTTGTAGATACTAGTAGAAAAATATTTAAACTCGCTCACAGTCTCGTGAAGATTGAACATTTTATAAGTAAATAACACAACCACAAAAAGCAATATATTCACATTCAAAAATACGTTTTGCATTTTGTTGCCTATATATATTATATAATGTGTACATATTATGAATCATTCCCATGGGAGTTCGGGCAGGTGAAATTTTGAGAGGTTGATAGATCAAAGGGAGCGAACCCGTGTCCTTTTGCTCGCAAAATACTATTTATAAACGGTTTTTTTACCTTTCTTGCGGCTTTTACTTCGAAACTCTGTCAAAATTGCCTTTTTTAGCGCGTGGAGAGAAATAGAAAGCTATTTTTCTGCTTTTATTTCAATCACGGTTTGCATATTACCAACGTTTCCAATTTGATCACAGGTTTGAAGCAAATTCAACCGATTTAGGGTGTAACTTTTATGATAAGCAAGTGAATCAGGTCACAAGTTGAATATATTACACGTCGCACAGTAACGAAGCTATGATAGATCACCTTCGAGATTGCATTACCATCCCACACTTTCTAATGTATACCAATTAATGCTGTAAAATATGATTTTTCTAAAACTATATAATAATACTAAACCAGTTAATTTATTCTTGTATATAATTTGCTTTATATTCAATGGCTTCATTAGAATTGAACTAATAAAGCTTTAGCTAAAGATTCTGATTTGATATTGCATTCCGCATATATAAATATATGTGTTTAAAAATTCATATCCATGATGAGTAGTGCTTTTGGCCCGGGTAGAACCGAAACCGGGTACCTGGACACCAGAATATTTATGAAGGAACCGAAAACCCTTTTTTTAACGGGTACCCGGTCGTAAAAATACGAGCCTTAAATTATTAATTGAACTAACCTAACTGTCGAACATCAATAGAATATGCAAAAATAAAATATGTAAAAATATATTTTATTTCATTTATAATTCAGCGTGTTGAGAGTAGCTATAAATTAATTAAAATAAATACTTAAAACATATTTAAAAAAATAAAATTTAAGCCTCAAAAAATTGCGGGTCCGGTATTTACATACACTCACTAGCCGCGGTACCTCACGATAGTGAGGTACCGACAATTTTGATTTCATATTTGATTTCTCTACATGAAATATAATATACATATCTCACGCAATTTTTCAAAATGAAAATTCTCTGGATATGCTTCTTTTTCGCAAAACCTATTTTTATACTAAATAAACCCTAACTGTAACGATATTCAGTGTTTCCAAAAAGGCCGCTGAGTTGACAGTTGCATTCAGACTAGGTAGTGAGAGCTATGTATCGAAAAGGAACAGGAAATCTCTATCTAATTTTATGACGATAAGATAAGTCTATTTCGATAAGCACATTTTGTTTTGGCATCCTCGAGAATTTGCCATATGTTTGCTGAATTATTTTAATAATGGGTTATGGTTCAACAACGGCGTAAAATTCTGCGATTTTTTGCAGAATTGATAAAGTAGTTATTATTTATTATCGTTTTAGAAATAGTAAAAAATATTTATTTTTTAATTTTGAAAATATAAAACGAGCATATTCTGCACGTTAAGCAATGTTATGATGCTTTCAAGTTTATAATCCGTGAGAGCTGACAATGATCGGGACTTTATAAAGTTTCCGTTAATTATTTGACTTATAGTAAAAACACATTGTTTCTGTTAACAATATTTTGGGACGGGTGAGCCATTTCACGTGTTTTTACGATAAACATATTCGTATATAAAAATTATCACATATTCACGGACAAATGGCGAAACAAGAGTGATTCTGAAATCTTTCTTTGCCATTTTTACTATCTTACTTTGGTTTCATGAGAAAATTGAATCTTGACTGTGGACTCTAAAATGTTTTTATTATGACTAAAATTCAATCTTTCTTAGATACAATTTTATAAAAATTACATTAGTTTCATCTAATATTCCGCTTCGATTCTATTCAGCTATATAGTTATATGATTTGGAATTATTATTATAAAGCGACTATATCCACAAGCGACTATATTAACAATAACTATTTATAAAAATAATTCAGAAAAAGTTATGGGTAAAAAAAAGCGAATTTTAATTCAAGAAATGAAAATTTCTATTATTTCCGTTACGAATGCTACCAAAGCAAAATAAATAGATTCATGAGATTTAACAAAACATTTTATATTTTTTTAATCTACTGTGGTAACTGAAGTCGAATTCTAGAAAATCCTTTTAATTGCTTGCTATCTATTAAATCTACTTCAACGGCAAGTGAACGAATGTATTCCGTTGCTAGCAATTTTTTGTTAAAAATTCGAAGTTGAAATATAAACATATTTTTAGAAAAAAAAATACAGCAATTAAGAAACACAGTTTTAATAAATTTTATTTTTAGATTAAAATAAATTTATTTAAGGTCTTATACCCGGAACTGTTGTATTTAATGGTATGTTTGTAAAATTATTTATATTATTTTATTGAAATAAATGTTTAATATGATAAAAGTAGCTGCTGCTAATAACTGTCACACAATTTAATTTTTCTAAATAGTTATTGTTAAAACGTCATAAATATATATTTTCAAAATGGTAATAATTAGCAAATTATTATATAGATTCATCGTCATAAAATAAAAACATCATATAAATACAACCTAATAAAACTATAAAAAAATATTTTAAGTTCAATGCAGCTTCTACTATTTAATTAGACATCCATGGTATTTACGTATATTGTAGTGGCTCTATATATATTTTTTGCATATACATACATATAGTATACATTGTTAAGAAGCCATATAAAATATACATGTCTAATATTAATTTAAGACCTCACATATGTATGTACAGATTGCTCCGTGCTGAATTCAATACGAAAACCTCCATGTCTAATCTGCAAAGAATATGTCTGATTATATATATACGAGGGGAGATTAATTTTTTTTTAATTTTAATATATTATTTGTTTTAACCATAAACCTTTATTTTAACGGGGTCTTTTTGACCTGACAAATGGTCGTGTCTATTCCACCTAACAGTTTGACTAATAAGCGCGTTAAACGCGACTCAAACGAGAAATTAATTGCGCGGCGTTTCAAGTAATAAATCAAACCCTTTCTGCACCTGAAACCCTTTGCCATTTGCGCAAAAGCTGAAATTTGCGTCTCAGCGCCGCTGAAATAATCAGATTCGTGCGTGATGTATTAAAATGATAATCTAATCCGGATAATCTAGTTTTCGCTACGGACGGGAGAGATAGAATACGTGTCGTCAGTGCCATTTTTCCCCGAAACATGTTCATCCTGCTAAACTATTTATTTCATGTTTGTTTCGGTACCTTTTTATCTTTCCTCAGCATGCGCGCACACGTGATTCCATTGTGCTTGAAGAACTATTCAATATATTAAATCAAACGTTACATACGGCCTTGATTTTTGTTATGCTTTATAGCATAAAATTTTCATATTCTTTGTTCACTCCTTCATACTACTTTACCAAGGACTGTTTAACCTTTAAAACTATTGTTGAAACGTCGACTGAAACTTCATCTGTATATTCAATTAGCAGAACGTGTAAAATTATTAAATCTCGTCTGCGTTTTAGTTAATTATTTAAATTGCGTTTGGATCGACGCTGCGGTTAATTTAATATTAATTTATGTTGATTAAAACAATTTCGCTCTCAGATTGAAAATTCATGTACATATATTATATATGCAGTTATTAAAATTTTTCCAATTATTTAAAGAGTTATTTTTAAATGACAAATAAATAACTATCACTGTCGAAATATAGACTAATAGTATCTAAATCACAATTTATATAACTATAGCCCCGTAATATATTTTAATCTATGAATATTATTTCTCAAACGATGCACTTATAAATTAAATGAAAATATACTGCACTGATCTATCAAATATGCATTACTTTTATTATTATTATTCTTAAATAACCCGCGTAAGAAATAAAAATAATACTAATACACAGAAAACTTTTCATAATTATTTTTAGTGTTTCTTATATTGTTTAATTGAAAATTTAAGTACAATCTCTCAAATTTTTTTGCCATTGACTTTTACTAGCTAGAACCGAACTGAAGTACACATTCCAAATTTGATTTAAATAATCTTTCACCTAATTCCTTAACATTTTGATCTCCCCTATTATAACACATACAAAGACTAAACCTTCGAAAGCTACTTGATATGTATTTGCTCTCTCGCTGTCGACCTTCTTCTTCCGAATCCAATCCAAAACGCTCACTTAATTAATTGTTCCAGTGCTCTACCGCTAATCCTTTCCTTTGACAACTGTTAGCTCATGTAATCGCATGGCAGCGCCGTGGCATGTCGGATTGAGCAAATTACTGAGAGTAGGTACCTCCGTAGTCTATCCGAACTTCTCTTGCCCTCTGTGTTCTATAATAAATAATTGTTCGAAATCCAGATTAAACCAGAATCAGTACCACAATCGCTTAATATTGACACTCGAAAATGCCGCTTACAATAAATCTGACGACGTTTTTCCCAGAATCGACTACACTTAATCGAATCCAATTACATTTTCAATTTCAAGCGCAAAATTTTATCTGCAAACACATTCTAATTATATTTTAAAACATAGCAAAAATAACTTAAAATCACGGTTGATTGTAAACAACTTTTTTAAACTTATTTGATTGATTTAAGGCTGTGTTGTCAACATACATCGATGTCAGTATTTGTAAAAATATTAATGTCATACTGTAGGACTCTTTTTTTTTTGTAGAAAACGAATTCCTAAAACATAAAATCACTTATATAAAAAAAAATTTACCAAATTATAACATCTTGTTTATATAAAAATATCAAAATTGATAAAGGTGAATTTAAAAAAATACGCTGTTTTTAAAAATAGTTTCTAAATGCACAATTTTATTATGGGAAAGTTTAATACATTTCAAGGTCAATTTAAAATAAATCTAAAGCATTCAACTTAATCAACTTCTAAATGTTTTGTATAATCAACAAATTACTGCAACCCTAAAAGTACTTCGTTTACAATTGATCCAGTTAATACTTTTTCTAATAAGTTTCTTTATTTCCAATGTCTTCTTACGTAATTATTTTTTAAGATATTAATCTAAGTTACAACATCGGTGTAGTGAATATTTAATGTTATTCAATTTCAGTTAAAAAATAATTTATAAAAGCTTAACATTCTTTCGAAATTCGCATAGATAATATCATAAGAATAATTTTCTTAATGTTTTTTTTGTATTATTTACATTGTACATGAGTAAATTAAAAAAATGAATCCCTTATGTACTGTCTGTTTTTCAATTTTATTGTGATTAGGAGATCTGAATTAGGGATTCTTACATAATTATGATTTCGATCGATCATCAAAGATTAGGTTTATCAAGATTTTTTTAATCCCATGGATTATTATTGTGCAAATTAATTATTGTAAATGAGTATTGAAAATTGAGCTACTTAAGTTCATAAAAAATACATTATATGTATTATACAAAAATTAAAATATGTTAATATGATTTATAAATATCATCAACTTTTAAAAATAGACTGAAAATATCAAATGAGATATCTCTGAGGGACACACGATTATCTGATAATGAAAATCAAGCAAAAAAATGTCTACGAGATATTACTTAGAATTTTATTTTTACCTGTAAATATATTAATAACTGGTATTATTCAAAAATTTGTTTGTAATATGTATTAATATTTATTGTTCAAACGAGCGTAAAAAATCAAATCTTACAAAATACAAATCAAGCATGTCTGCCCATTGAACTGCTATAAATGTTTATTTGATAAAATCAATGGCATTGAGTAACTTGAAGTAATTATTAAATGCGCACTTACATTTTATATATTTCATATTACAAAAGATTCTTATTTACGACACGTTTTTGGGTGCCACCTTATTTGATCAATCCTCGCATTCAAAATAAACATGAACTGATTGATTGGGCGTTATAATACTAAACACGTTTGAAGGCTTTTACATAAACGGCTCGTTTACGACAAAAGCAAACCGAGCAAACGTAGTTCACTTACGATCGTTAAATCCCGCACAGTCGTCAAGTTAAGTAACACAATTTAGCACTGTATTGACCCATTTGGGAAACCGCTTTTCGTCCCGGGACACCCGCGGTTCGGTTGCCACTAATGCATCCATTTACTTAGACAAACCGCCACTTTCTGAGTGTTTCATGTAGCACTACTATCTTGTTGAGGTCTAGGTCGATTGATAAAAAAAACGTTATATTTAGATTACATTTTCATTTAGATTATAATAAAAGGTAGAAAATATATCATAATTTAACATACCTACCTTACTTTTCTCAATCAGTAATACATGTCATACATGCCGGAAATTTTAAAGAAAACTTGGCTTTAATGTCACGTTTACTTCTTTATCCGCTATCTGCAATAATGCTCCATTTTCTTCCATCCTTTTAACATCTTGAGTTTCGTGCCAATTTTCACAAAGTAGATGTACGAATATATACCCAAACGTTATTAGACAAACCGTTATCTGCCAGGGTTGCACATTTGCATTCAAGTGTCTGGAAAACGTAGGAAACCTTACAACTGAGTCACGTAATTATTAGTTAAGAGTAGAGCCTTGTTTTTACAAACATTTGCCTTATCGTTCACTTTTTTAAATATATTTTTATAAACTCATCATATCCAATTCTATCGATTAATTAGTGATATTCTAAATAATAGCTTTCTGAATATAATTAAAAATAATAATTATATACTTACATGCAGGCTAGCTGATGGGGTGGGGGAGAGGGGACAAATTCTCAAGGGCCCGACTCTGGGAAAAATCATAGCAAGAATATATGTATAAAAAAATAAAAACCGACCTCAAATAATAAATCTGAAGTAAACTTCAGTTGTTTGAGATATATGTACTGATATATTTCGGGTATATACATACAAGAAATTAAAGGAGCGGGACATTACCATCAAAAGCACCCACTTTCTAAGTAGTACTTTTACAATAAACATTATTATTCAAAGGGACAGATTTGTAGTTTTTTTTTTAATTTTAACATAAACTTTAACATAAACTCAAAAAAATATTAGACATGAGAGAAAATATTCAATGAATGTAAATTAGTAGCAATAAATTTATGTATTTGATCTGAAAATTCAGATAAAACATATTTAGTTTCATGTGGTTATTCCTAAAAAAATATCTCAAAAAATATCAAATAATACGACAGTATATGCACATATTATAAACTAAAAATTTTGCCAGATAATCTATATAATATTTAATATGTACGTTAAATGTAAAAAAATAATAATACGATAATTTAATATATTATTAACTATACGTCTTAAAAAAAATTTTTGGACATCCAATATTTATTATAGATTTTTTAATATGGTAGTTTTAACTACCATATTAAAAAAATAATAAATTAGATGTTGCTTTACTTCTTTTTATTAATTTAATAATACTATTATTTATAAGAATTTAGATTATTTAGACAATATATTGACTATTCTGAAAATATTATATATTGATTTGTTTTATGTACTAAATGAAAATAATAATCTGAGAATTTATTATTTAATAGAGCTAAATTTAATGCGTATATTTTACAGAGTAATCACTACTTTTTAATATAAATACATAAAACATATTTTTAATAAGCAAATAATGTATATTTTATTAAATATAAAATATTGTATTTTTATGAACATAATTACTTAGAAGTATTTGTTTCATTATATATATTATTTCTGAATTATTATTTGTGTTTGTGTATCGTAAATATTTATATTTAATACATTTAGAACAGTTAACATAAATATCCTATACAAATGTTTACCCTAGTTTTAGACCATAAACATCATTAATATATTTATTATATAACTAGCATTTAGCTTCATACAACATAGGATTTGTATTGATTTATACAAATTATCTGTATTTAATATACACCAACTACTGATTTATTAATTAAAGTGAGTAACAGTGAAACGAATTATCAATACTTGATACTTTTTAATATTAGGTTTAGCTCACTTACTAATATTTTTTTTATTGAATAGTTGTGTCGTACATTATATTATAAATGTATTTTATTGTATTATTAACAAAATCCATAAAATATAATTAAAAATTTTCAAGCTCATTTTCTAAATTCTAATTAAATCCTTAATAGACTTCATGCTTTAATTTACTATATATGCATTTATTTTTCATGTACTGTTAACATGTTTAACATTTTCGACGCCCTGAATTTAATATTGCAATATAGTTTATAATAACAAAAAAAAAATATTGTTATTTTAAGTTGTTTCTGTTCTCTAGTGTTTGCTTATATTTTTACATGCATATTATATTGAAAGCTTAAATGCGGTTTACGACTTTCTCTGAACATAAAAAAGCTTTATTTTTCTTTTAATATTAAAGTTTAAAAACCGTTCATAGCAGGACAAACAATATTTTACTTCTACGTTATGATTAAATTAAAACCTCCTATCTTCTAGTAGCACGACGCGTCGTGTCAATATTCTTTGAAGGGTCTGAGCGTCTTTTGAGCGATTTTTCCCCTTTTGCTCCTGGCAAATATTTGCTTGGGGAAATTAGTTCAATTCGACTGCCGAGACGAGATTGAAGAGTTTGTCTTCGGTTAGTAGCGTTTCGCAGCAGAAGAATTTCGTTCCAGCACTAGGTGAAAAGCATCCTGATAATAAATATTTGATGATTTCGTCCTTTGGCATACACAGGTTTGCCATAAATTTTCATACTCGTACCTTGTTGCTGAATAGCTGATAGGAAAGCTCATACCCGTGCGTACAATACAACAAATGTACCTTTAACGATAATTTAAATTCCGCCCAGACCTTTGTTACCCGAGCCTTGTGCTAATTTGCTCTACGTTTAACCGAATTCAAAGGTCTGTCTGAAAATTATTCATTCGCGTCTAAATTAATTAAGACCAATTAAGTTATTATTTTTTTAGTCCAGTTCCGCATAAAAATCTGAACAAATGTTTTTTAAGCATCGTCAATTTTTAATCTTAACCAAGCGTTAATTTCTTTACTACTTAAATTATTTACTTAATAATGAAAGTGAGTGTGAACAGCGATATCTAGCTAACTAAACGCAACTTTAAGCCTCACTTAAATTTCCTTAATTTTCTATTCACAAATCGTTGAAATTTTCTCATTGTTAAGGATTTAAAAGCCTCGTTTGTTTTGTAAATTGCCAAAGATAATTAATGTCTTTAATTTATTTTATGAAATGGTAATAAAGGAAAATGAACTAATAAATTCAGAATTTTTTAATACAGGAAAAATACAAAAGCTTAGGTTTCGTAATGTAAAAAAATAATGAGCCATGAAATAAAATGTATTTATTAACCGTGAGTCATTCAATAAGTTGGTGACCTCAGAATATTTTATTTGATTTTTTTAATTAATATTATATTTCATTATATGACAGTTTCTCCATGAGCTTTAACACACTTTTACAGAAATATACTAGTTATTATACATCTGGCCTTAAGCTTTTTCATGATTTGAAGAAATCCGCATGCTTTTTTTTTATTTGATTTTAAATTTCAGACAAAGCTAAATAATGTAAATAGAGCAGATCAGATAGAAAGTTGCATCTTTTTAATAAATGTAATTTTTCACGTTTTTTTAGAAGGTCTAAAATGTTATGGAAAAATAATATTGATTACTAGCTATGATTTTAAACTTTAATTACCTATATTCCCTTTTTAAATATTTTATAAATAAATTTATAAGACTGAGGCATCTAAAATAGCTTAAAAAGCCTTGAGATATCAGCATTCTATTGCGCTTGTAATCACCTGGCACTCATCTTGGCGATAGCTTTCTCATACCTTATTCATTACTTAGGATATTAAATGTTCGTTCATCTTAGATGCTTATTGCAATTTTAAACGCCTTTCGTCTACGACCCTATAAAACAATATGATGGACTTTATTAATGGCATTTTTAGGATATTTACTACATCTTAAAATCGTCAATAATTAGTTATTAAAAGTGCATTATCACCTAATACATTTCTTGTTAGCGTTAAAACTTTTTAAACAAAGTATTTTTTTAACACAAGGTTATAATAAAAAATTATTTTGCACCTCACAGTTTATAAAAGTCTTTCAGTCGCTCTTTTGCTTCCTTTTCTAAGGTATGAACTTAAAATATTTATGTAATAAATTATAGCGAAATCAACCATTTTGGTTCATTTCAGCGCGATCTTTTAATTTATGACAATTCAATCGTAATCGCCAACCATGCGATGTGAGACTCACATATATCTCTTTGTATATTCAGATGCTGCTTCTCGTGTTGCTTAGCATTTTTTATCATATTTTATACGCTGTCGTTTATTCAATCAAATTTAATAATCCCCACACGCGAACCCCTGTCATGCCAGGAAAGACAGTTGAGTGGCGTACCACAATGGGTGAACTCGCCTGACCCAAGTCCTGATCCACGAACAATTATTATTATAAAGCCTCACACGGCAAAGTGGCCATCGAACAAGAGTTTAACAAGATCGGTCGTGTTGAATAATAATAATAATGATAAAAAACACCTACCTCATAATGTACGCTGAAGGGACTTGGCAAAAGCCCCGACAAAACGCCCATGAGGGTCGATGAGAGGCCCTGGAGTTTGAGGGTGTATATGGGTTGTGTTGTTTTAACTTTGAGACGTGAAATAACGGATGTTGTGTCATATTAATGCGAAGCTTTAGTGTAAGAGGATTATGTAAGTTAAATCCCGTGGGTGAAATTAAAAAGGACTGGATTTGTTAATTAGTAAAATTCATGGTAATTTTGATTCAGAAATATCATACGTTGCTTCAGGAGTTGGATTCGAGTTGAAAAAGTGAGATGAATACTTGATAATTACATTATTTTGGAGTAATTCTCTGAAGGATAGTTCCGCAACAGTTTGTTTAAGAATTTAAAATATAAAAGCTTCATTATAATTTATTGTAAGAATAAATATTAAAAAACTTTTGGAGAAAACTAAATTGCGACTTATCAAATTTTATTAAAAAATCTGTTTTTCTTCATACTATCACATGTATTATAATTTTCTCATGTACATATCAGTAACCCTTATATTTGTGTGATGCTGCTCACATATACCGGCAAGATGAGGTACAGATACGTCTATCTGCCGCTAGATTTACTGTAAAGATCTGAAAACAATCACAACTGCAAAGGATGTGACGCGGTTGGTTTATTTATATATCAAAGTTTATGTACCGACAAAACCTATTTAAAAATTAAATTCCTTGAAATGCTGTTGAAACATTAAAAATAAAATCGCTAAATGTTATTTTACTTATCTTAACTTCTTATGTGCGTAAATAAATTAAATGCTAAAGTTTTTTTGCTGCTTAAAACCAGAAGTAATATTATTATTAATTTATATTCCAATAATAATTTGAAAGCAGGGCTTTGAAGTAGTTGTTTAGCAGATGATATTTTCCTAAAACAACGTTTGTGGACTGTTCTATTTTATTAAATTATTTTTATGTAAAATCTCGAAATGACTTGAATCCTCAAGCATATTTTCTGAGAGCAATCAGCAAGACAGTTCTTTTTTTTTTACTTAATAATGAATGGTAAATAGGATCATATATTTATTTCGAATTTTGTCAAATTGCTAAATTTATATTTTCGTTTTATATACTAAGTTAAATATTATTTTCTAGTTCAGTCATATGTAGTTAAAAAAATATAGTACAAATATTTTTTTTGATAAATATAAGTTGCTATGAATCAAAAGCCGCATCAAAATCGGTTCAGTCAATCTTGAGTAAGAGGTATAAAAGTGATTCGGTACACTAACCGATACAAGACATAAAAACGTCGATTCAGATTTAATCCCATGTTTCAAATGAAATACTCGTTACGCAATAAATTGCCATATGAAACTGGTCCGCACCGTCCTATAAACGATTTAGGCACGCATGAACGATCATACGTCAAAATCAAATCTGTGGTAAATTTGATAATAAATATATTGAAATTCAGCAGCCCGTGAGCGAATCGTTAAATTTTCGGGAAAGAGATAATATCTTGCTGCGAAATAAATAAACATAAGGATAATTCGATTCGAATCTGATTTTTTTATATCGCATCCCTCGGACGCTTTTCAACAAATGGTATGATGTATTGTACTGACTAAAGATTTTTTTAATACATAGGTTTCTTTGTGTACGCATCCGCTCATTATTATAATAATTCTTGTAAAGTATTATTAAATTCCTTGCTTATTTTCCAAAAGAAAATTATATAATATAATTTTAATAAAATTAAAAGATCTTAGATAATTGGCATGCTTTTAACCTTTCACTCTGTTGCCAATTTCAGAACTTTTAAACCTTAAACATTATATGGTTCTGACGTGAGAAATTTAGGTCAACAGATGGAACAATAATGTGTTCGAGGACATTGTTTTAATGGAACAAACGTGTTTATTGTGTTGTTTAATAACCTCGTTTAAACTCGTCTATAATGTATTTTATAAAACGTATAAATTTGTACTTTAAATTATAATAATATTATATGTATGCATATAAACAGGGCTTTTTTGTCATGTGATGCGGTGGAACGGCGTTACAGCCCCATTTTATACAGTATTTTTAATGATTAAAAAACATTAATAATCTGCATAAAATTTTATTTATATATTTTTACGTAAACATGACGTCATTATTTTCATTTTACTTATTTTTAAGTATAAAAGTTTAAGCGCAAGCTTAAAAATTAAAGAAAATTTCGGTTTCTTCTCAATCGCCGTTCCCACTAAAAAAGGAGCAAAGCAATAACAGAAACGACGACAGAAAATATGGAAATATTGGTATGATAAAATGCTATGTATATTATGATTAGAGATAAGAAGCTACTTTTTTTACAATATTACGATTTTAAATTAGTGAGAATCAAACGAAGAACATGTAAACCGAATTTTGACCAATAGGAGAGCGCGAAAAACAATTATCCTTTCTCAGAAGTCAAAAATCCACGTCAAAAGCAATAAAATCGTGCCGTCGCCGTCGCAGTGGGAACGCTCGTTACCGAGCGTTCCCACTGCGACGGCGCCGACACGATTTTATTGCTTTTGACGTGAATTTTCGCCTTCTGCGAAGTGATAATTGTTTTTTGCGCCCTCCTATTGACCAAAATTCGATTTGAATATACTTTGACCAATACTCTCATATCAATAAATTTTGAAATAAATAAATCTCATATATAAATTTGGTTTAATTTTTTACGCGCTTCGTGACATAGAAAAAGCTGCTTAATAATATTTTTTTAGTAAAATGCTTGACAAGAAATGATTTACGGTATATTTTTTGTTTAAAAAAAAGCTCTGCGTATATTGTACATATGTATTAATATATCTTTTTATTAAATAAATACAATTTCAACTGAAATTCATCACTCGGTTGACGTGTTTTCGACACTATTGAAATGTGTTTCTTAAATTAGAAGCTGTTGATAATTTGGAGGTTTCATTATTTTTAACAAATTTTAGATACGAAGAGTGTTTATTAAACTCAACCTTAGAGTTATAATTAAACGATTCTGTTTTACTCGCTGTATTTAACCTTGATATAATTATACGTTATATTAAAATATATAATATGCATCACGCATTTATAACGTAGTGTAAATTATACTTTTAATTAACTATTTTTTATAAATTCTAACACTACGAAATATTGATTGTTAATATAAATGTTTCTTTAATAATGTATGGTAGTATATTGCGCTAGTTTTTAAAAAAAATAACACGTAAGAGAAGCATATTAAAAAATGCATAACCTTGTTTATTTTTTAGTTTAACAACTTATTATTAAAATATCAGAAATAGTTATCAAATAAAAATCAGATAATCATCGAAATATGAATCATTATCGATCATTGTGCTTCGTATATTTTAATGTATTTTAAGGAAAAATTTACATTTATTTAATAGATATGACAGTATTGTTTAGGGCTCTGAAAAAAAAATAGTAATTCAAATGTCATAATTCACATAAAGTGTGAAATATTTATCCAAGCAGGCTTAATGAAAAGATTTTGCCAGACATATAACCTATTTGTATTATTTTAACTAATAAGTCAAACTTTCAATATTGCTTTTTTCCGTTTTTATAGTATTTTTTTATTTATGCGCGATTTATTGTTGATATGATTAATGTGAACAATTTTCAATTTCGGAAATCAAGCGAAACTAATGCCAACAATCTCTTAAGATCGTACGATGTATCAATCGCTCACATTTATTTTACGGTTCAATATTTACATCTAGATTACTCAGTAGGGTACTGGATTGATAATTCATAGCTGTGGATTTGATACCTTTAGTAGAATCGGTTCTTTATATAGTATATTTTATAAAATATGTTAATATTGAACAATTAAAGTATATATTAATATATAGTTGGAAATTATTGTAACGTATTACGATTTTTAAATAAAATGAAAATGATATAGTGAAAATCACTTAAATTAAATTGGATTTATTTTATTATGTGTATTATTTTGGAATGCAAAGAATTAATATTTTATTTCCGGAACTGATTAAACTTAAAATATTACGATGTGATAAAATTACAGCCTCTCTGGCTTAGTCTGATTAAATTGTGATTTGAATAAAGGGGCACTTACAAGGTCGTTTTCCCTTAATTTTAAGCAACGTTTCATACCCAGCTTTTCACCAAATGATCTTGTAAACGATAAAAATGAAAGCCTGAAATGAGGTTCACAGTGTAAACGCGTGTTAAAACCTATTAACTTAATTTCAGGCAATGGTACACGTCAAATGATTGTGTAAATGAGAATGGTTGATATCGACCTCCAGGGGTCGATATGGATATATATGGAGTGTTGATTAATTTGTCGTGTCCATATTTTATGATCAATAAACAGTGAACTTTTGTGTATCTTTCCAATATTTATTACATACCTTTATTTTGTGTAAGTTTTTTTTTATTTTAGGGCTATTTATATTTATATAGGTATTTAGAAATATTTTTGCACAAAAAAATTGAGTACTTGAGAACTTTAATAGAAACTATTTGAAGTTGTATAATGCATCTGACTAGATAAAATTATATGCTATATATAGGGATTCCAATCCCGGGCCAAAATTTTGATCCCGGGATTTCGGTATTGCAATTAGTCGATCCCGGGACCAGTCCCGGGATAATTTTCATGTTATTTTATCGATAAAAATAATTTAAAATGAATAATACAATATATTTTTACATCTGTTTTTTATAACGTACAATGTATAAAGTACGTATAATTTTAGTCTTGGACTTAAAATAGAAAATAATATAATAAAAATAAAAAAGGGAAGGTCTTATATATTTATTTGAGAAGAACAAAATGAACTTTTGACAATGTATGTACATACTATGTACATTCATAGACACAATTAATTGAAAACATTATTTTGAATAAAACTCACGAAGTAACATCAAAGCATCAAGTGTTTTATCATTTAGCCTTGATCTGATTTTGGTTCCTAAGCAGCCTGCTGCTGAAAAAGCACGTTCAGATTCACAGCCTTAAAGATTCACAGATGACACGTGCAACTCGCGCAAGTTTGTACACGAAATATAACGATGTTGTCAATAATAATTCGATTGTGCTTGATAAATCAACCAATCCGAAAAATTCGGGATTATGTTTTATAATCCCGGGACTCATCGGGTATTGAAAATCGTTCGGGATCCCGGGATCCCGGGATTCGGGATCCCGGGATTGGAATCCCTAGCTATATATTATATCATAACTGTTCCAGGGGTGTTATTAGGCTTCCTCCAATGTTAATGAATTCTCTCTGACGCTACGTTCAGTTTATTATGATACATGTGGTATTTTTTGGTGAGCTTTAATTAGACGCGATTCAAGGTTGACAAATAAGGTTTGTTATTACAATAACAAATACAAAACGTTTTTTGGATCGTTTTTGATTACATGTTTATATAAATTGCTGGTCAAACCTTTTATGGCGATGCTCTTAGAAATATATAATAAATATATATATTTTCAGTACAATTTGATCAATAAAAAAACACAATTCGTTCATCAACTGTGAGTACCTGGATGAGAACAAATCAAAAACTATCCGATAAATGATTAAAAAATAAGATATCTGTAGATATTCTAAAGTTATGTTATGCAATGATTTAATTATTGTTTTCATTCTATACTTTGAGGAATTTAAGATAACGCAAATAAAAATTTTCCAAAATCTCCGGATTGTGAATATTTTTTTATTCAATACATATAAGATATTCTCTATGAGTTAATGTAGCTCATTATTAGAGATTTTTCAACACCTAATATGTAGGACCTAGCTCGATTTTAATTAATCATCACAATGTTCATTTGTGAGATTAGGAAAATTTAGGTAAACCTAATATGAATGATCGGAATTATAAATAGTTAATAATCCCTAATTCCAATCTCACAGGCTCGATAAAATTTAAAAAACACTTAGGTCCATCCGGAATTTGAACCCAAGTCTATGAAGTATCACTCGTCTGTCCTGTATGTTTAATATTCTCTACCGGTAATTTGCTAAAGTGCTTTCTTAAGTACACTCGTCGATGCGACTCGAGGGAATCATATCACAATACACCTTGTAGGAATTTTGTGAGAAATAAAAATAAATACTATTTATATAAAGTATATACCAGCACGATAAACGAGTGGTGTAAGTCTCTGACTATTGACCAGAAAGACCTGGGTTCAAATCCCATACGGACCTTAGTCTTTTTACATTTTTATCGTGTCTGGGAGATCGTAATTAGAGATTATTATATAATTATAATTCCGATCGATCCTCACAGATTATGTTTTCCTATATTTTCGTAATCTCACGGATGAATATCGTGATTAATAATTTAATTCGAACAAGGTTATACATATATAATGAGCTAATTCAGCTGCTTATAGAGAATATCTTACATGTATTAAAATAAAAATAAATTATATTTATATTTCCTTGTTTTGAAACCTTTTTTGGATATTTTATAATAAAAGTAAGTCAGTTGCATTATTTGGCAAATATATTAGAGAAGCATGCTTAAGAGTACCGCGGAATAAGTGATTATACAAGTCAAACAGTGTCCTCGAGCTGTTCAATTGCAGCTTGTATTGCAAGGTAAATCCCAGCATATTTGAGACTTTTTTAATATATTTTCTATATGCTAATGGAATCTGTATTCCTCTTGAAAAAGCTCATCCAAATCGGTTACCACTTCTATGCGATGAAGCACATTGTTATCAATTTTGTAATAAAATTTAAGTTGTACGTTTTGTGATGCTAAATAATAATATGTCAGCAGATGATCACGCATATAGATTTTCAACATAAAAATGAAGCTTAATGAAATTTATTTGTCATTAGTGAAAATATTTTTTTTAAATTACGATTTACTTCGTTTATATCATTAAGGAACAGAAAAATTTTAATGGACTGAGATTAGCACATTGAGAAATTCCTAATGTGGCAATGTATTCAAACGACTTTTGATGCTCATATTGAACATATTGACAATGATATAAAAATAACCAAAACATACCAATTTTTTAAAGAATTAAAGCATTAAATTTATGAAAAGCCTTTATAAAATCAATATTGATGACATCTTTATTGCCTATATCGAGATTTTTCATTACAAATTTAGAAAAACAGAGCAGATTCGCAGCTACTGATTTCAATGCTGCTGATCAAGCAAGTATCATTTGATATGATTTAAATCATACTTGTGAAGTATAATTTCGAATACTTTGGCTGATGCTGATCGACACTGGCCTAAAATTCTCTATCATATATTTGTTTTACTTTTTTTGTATAGGAGTCACTTTCGTAATTTTCCATACATGGAATAAATAATATTTGTCATTGAAATGCATGGTTTTTATTTGTAATCGATGTTTTAGTAACTAAAAATTTAAATGGGGATAATCTTTATTTTTTAGAGGTGTCTATATGCCATTAAAGGTTTTAATATGTTATAAAAATATTGCTTATCACTGACATTAACGATACTATTGAAAGATTGAAGTGTGAAAAATGATGAAAGTAAAGCTAGAAAATCCGTGGTTTGAATGAAGCAAAATGCGTCCATTTTACATAAATCATAAATAATCCGTATATATAGTCATTTAATGGTCAATACTGGTAGTCGGATTTATATGATAGCTCAGGTGTCGACAACCCTGAACGGTGCATGTGCATATTTGTTTACTACGAATGCGGGTGTGTGCGTGGGACGATCGACATGCCAGCTGCTCAGTTTGTGCCGAGAAGGCTGCGTGTGCGCATGTCGCTCAACCGCGGAATCGTTCTCTATAAAACACGGTTTGACAGTGAAAAGTTGACTATACAATAAGTACAAAAATAGTGATTTAATTTACGGATGTTTTGTTCATTGAGTGTAAAAAATATGCTCTTAATAATCAATGTGTTTTCTCGGATACGCATCAATAACAGCTTTAATTAAGGTACCGTCATTTATTATATATCGTATTAATGGTTGATTGTTTCATTTGTGACAAATTCACGTCGGTTATTTGACAGTATAATGTACACATGTGTAATGCATAATCAAAACACGACTTCAAAGAGTTAAGCGGCGTGACTCATATATAACGTGCCATTGTTTGTTAAATCCTGATGACTGTGTGATTCGACTTCCTGATCGAGATCGCTCGTTTGGGACCACCCTATGGCATTCGTGTATTGAATTTAGTTATTCGCGATTAATTGAAATTCGTAATACATAGCTAAATATATGGCTTAATACATAAAAATTATTATATAAACATTTTAATTTTCGTAAAAAACAAATGAGTCTGAATATCTGATACACATTCAAAAAATTAAATCATTCTTTTTATATTACATAAAAAATATAATGGTTAATATTTTTAATAATTCAAATAAATAAATACTATATGGTTTCCTATATTATTATTTAGTATAAATCAAATACGATGACTTTGTATGTATTTAACTGTTTATTTATTGTTTATATGCAACAATTAAATAAAAAAATATTGTATATAAAGTATCTCGCATATAAAATATTACGTAGTATGCATTCGATGATCTCACTATATTATGTACGCCCACATGGTTGGGAAACAATTACCTGGTCCATTCACAGACTCGATGGTTCATTGATGCTGATCTTCAAAAGAAAATCGATAATTTGCCAATCATTTGCTTTCTACTGACCGTTTATTTGCTTTTGATATTGTTGTTATCAATAGTCTTTATATTACTTAATAATCAAGGTCGAAAATTTGCTTTTCTTTAATAAAAATAGACACTTGTATTTTGGTGACATTGAAATTATAGGAAATTGTGACATAAGTATTGCTATTTTTGTGATGTCGTCATTATTTATATTGTATATATATATATTTTATATAAAAATATGTTTTTTAATTAAAAAACATTATTACTTTATAGACGTATGTATTATGTATACAAATAATATATATAACAATAAGATATTATTAGCATAATCTTTAGATTAAAACAAAAATGCGGCGATATAGATAATATTGCCAGCGTTTCCACCCTAATTAAAAAACATCCCCCAGAGAGAAATTTTTGCTGACCCACATTTTATAATCAAGCCTATGTTTTTTGTAGCATTTTTTTTATCAACATTATAGTTAACGATCCCTAAATTAAAATATGAATTAATATATATTTTCTTGCAGCAATTTAAGATTATTAACGTGTCATATAATATTAAATTAATATAAAAATATTGAAAATTATTCATAAATTCATACATATATTCGTTATATGTTCCCATTGGCTGCTTTACGATTCATCGACCGTAAATTAGTTTCCAATCATAACCATAATTGTATAATATTACGGTAGATATTAGATATACATCAATCTCAAGCGCAAAATCAATCGGCCTAAATTTTCATTGAACTTATGAATCAGAATATTAATATCCCTGTTGACAACTTGACTCTTTAATTGACTATTTATTAGCAGCCTTTTGACCTCTAATAGCGGTTACTTAAATTATTAATTTGTTGCCTAAAGATTTTATATGAAAAAAAATTGTTTATATACTCTCAGTAAACAGTTTTTATGTAATATATAATAAATCAAGTATATTAACATTTAATCTATTTTTTTGTCTTCATATATTGCAATATCTTGACATTTAAATATTCTTTGAATATACATCATTTTCGAGAGTTCCCCAATGGTCTAACCTAGGTCCTCTGCTCTTCGCGTTATTTATTAATGACAGATACGACAGCTACAAATTCAAGTTTTTTTCTGTAGGAGATGATTAAAATTGTTTAAATACATTCAATCTGTTGCGGCCTCTTAAATTCCCTATGGAGATGGACTTCCGTGAACCATCTGGCCTTTTTGCCGTAAAATTTCTCAATCGTGTTCACCATCAGATTATTCCTACGATTTCAGTGGAAATATTTTGGGTAGAAAAGCTTTACTCAAGATGTCAAAATCACTTTTAAGAGAAAATGACGGTTCTATAATTAAAAAAAACGATAAACCGAATACTTTCTCTTGATCAAAATATTTTTGGATGTTTGGTAATTATCCATTCTTTTAAGAGCGCTGGGATGCGATTAGCTTAATTCTCGCAGAAAGTTGTATGGAACGTCTTTGAAAATCACGATCGCTTCCTCTTCTGATGCCCGTTAGAGCCAGGAACGTGTGTACTAGCCATCTTGCCTATGACTGTCGCCATCCGGCTCCGTAATACACATTGCACATTGATATATTTAATGTCAGCTACGGGATGCTGGGAACTTGTTAGACTTGGGGTAGTTTTTTAGGCCACGATGATCTTAATTTAATTTAAATATATATTTAAAAGATTTATCTCTTAACTTCTATTATGGCCGTAGAGTTTCATTTGGGTGTGCCAGAATATTTATTTTTTCAGTGATTTTTAAAAATTATTTTATTTAATGTAATCATTTCAGCGTTTTTTGTTAGAAGTTCGATTTATATTTATTATGAAATATCAAATTATATCTTTAAAGTAAACAAAGTTTGTACATGTCGAATTTCATTTTGTAATTAATTCTAAAGCAAATCAATCTTTCTTTTCTATAAATACATAAATAAAAGTAACTAATACTCAACACGAAACAACATATCCATGTATCTTATATATTAAATTATTGTGGTAGATTTATATCCACGATAATAAATCATCTTTTGCACAAAGTTTTATTTTCTTATATATATTTGCCTTCCTTTTATTTACCTGACGTCAATATCGTGGCTTTATCCTTATGGTTATAGACATATCACAGGGTCGGCTCCGTTATCTGGACCTTTGTAATATATCGCTTTATTGCGAGTAAGGCGTTTAGGGTCCCGCCTAGGGTCGGCAACCCAAATATTACTAAGTAATTATGTTCGACCCACATTTCTCGAATCTAACGCCTCTTTCACTTCCGCCGTGCTTACTTAACCCGATCGTAATTTTTAAACTAATTTTGAGTCGATCTAACGGCAAAATTAATTACATTTTTATATTTTGAAACATCAATAACGTATACATAGCTCAATTAAATTTATTTTAATAATTTACGTATCAATCACATTATCTGGAAAATGCTGAAAAATCCTTTTTCATTCAAGGTTTTTAATTAAAGTTAACGTGATTAGGAACGCCTCGTTAAATACCCTACTGGCTGTTTAAAGTTCAAACATCAAAAATTTAATTAAAAAAAGCCATTACTTCACAATGAGTTTTTCAATTCAATTAATAAACTAACTGTTTACAGAAAAATGCGTGTATAGAATATAGATAACTATAGTTCGTCCTTAACTAATGTAATATTTTATGTGATTTTTGTTTTTAACGTTGAATATTTTTTAATTTTGCAACTCTGCCGCTAATGGTTTAACGGTGAAATCCTTTGTCAATATTGACAGTTCATAAACCTTTGTCAACATGAAGAGGCGATTTTCTCGAGTGATTACTTTACGACAGAATAAATGATGTTTTTGGATTCGAGCCAGATCCTCTTTCGCTAAATGCATTAAGTAAATCCTCAGGATATTCTCGCTAAAGAGACTTGGCGCTAGGCGAGCTTAATTATTAATTAACACCAATAATCTTGCATTATGTATCACACGAGATGCTGAAACACGCTCGCTAAAGTACTCGAAGAGTTACCATGTCAAAGAAAATTTAATATTGCTTTTCAAAATACAATAGCTTTTGATCCGATCTTCTGTATACCTAATAAAATAATTCCTCTGAGATGGTATTTAATTTTCCGGTACACAAGAGAACAAGGAATTTTTTCCGCTCTTCCTTTTATTATGTATGGAACGTCGCTACAGATCTACTTGTTTGTGAAATAATTAAAAAGTTTTATAATGACCTTACATGTTTAAATTAAATATTTAATAATGTAATAATTTCATCCAACTTTATAAATCTATTTAAATGCATATATATTGAATCTTATGCACTTATTCATAAACATGAAAGTCTTTTTTTAACTGTTTTTTTGTGAGATGTAGACAAAAATGTAGTAATATCTGTAGTCTGTCACAGGACTCAGGAATAATTTCTATCACGAATATTTTTTTAAATATATAATGAATAAAAAATGACATATTGTGGTTATTTGGGATATTAGGTGCCGGTCTTCATTAATAACGATATTGCCAAAAACAGGACGAAGGCACGGTATTTATAATTCTATCGAAATTGTATTTAATTCTGTTCTAATATTTTTATATGAGTTCTTATTACTAAATATAGACTTTCATTGCATTTATTATTGTTATTTATTTTAGATAAATCACAAAATTCGCCGCAGACATTCGTCTGTCGAATGACAAATATGTAATTCTGTGGGATTTGTGCCCACGCTGTCCTCCCATGTGGTCTGAGAGAGGCTGTGAAGTAACCCAACCTACGGCACAACCTATCGGCTCTATAATAATAATAATATATAATACGAAATCGTTGATTTAATGACTCTGTGACGAAACGGCATTTTTATGATAATGTTATCTAATGCCTGCACACTTTTCGGATAGATAAATGGAGCGACTTTTTCTCAGCTCTCGCTTAATGCTCTTTAGCATTATCGAACATCAAAATGTCTTTACATAAAACCATATATCAAGTGGAACATCAGATTGGAATATCAATAAAAATATATTTTTTAATAAATATGAGGATCATGATCCACATATTTTCTGAGTGGATTTCTTTACGATTAATATCCAATTCTCTCGTTACAAAGAGTAATATATAAATTATGTACATATATACTTAAATTCTCAATAGAAAACCTTTTTAATTAGACGCTCTTTTATGAACCAATTTTTTTTTAAAAGTTTAATACGTATTATTATGCACTATTCTAAGAATAAAAATAATTCTAGTGTAAACAAACTTAATATAGTATATCTTGATATAAAATATAGTTTAATCTCGCAGCATGATTATAAAATAAATATAAAATCATTTTGACATTAAAAAATAATTGCTTAGAAGCCTTCCAAAAAAGCACAATAGATTCGATCGACCCCATCCCCTTCTTATATAATATAAACGCCCTACATAATTACGTCGGAATAGAAAAAAATGATAGCATATCAAATATCAATCATTTTTTATGCGGTCGTGTAGTATTACGGTAAATATCAAATAAAGAAAAATAAATACAGGGTTGAAACAAATATATTTTTCATTTGGCTACTTTTACATGTACTATTATTGCTATTATTTTAACCGTTCGACGTTTTCTAAACTCGTTTTTTATCTTTTCTCATTAGTTATTCAGCATATTTAATACAATGAACGGTCATTTGCAACTTTGCCCGTATTGTTCGAAATTTTGCACATTAGTGTCGTCGAAATTCCACACCTGTATATTATTTATTGTTGGAGTGAAACTCTTTTATCTTATCTGTCAGGCATTCGGCTTTAAGCGCGGAACTGAAAGCCGTTTTTTCTTTATACTATACGTCTGTTATAGATAGTGCTATCTTTGTATATTGCTCGGGTAGTTTGTTAAACTTAAACTCAGATTGCCGATTCACTATTTTGTATTGTTATATCAATAGTGATTGTGATACTACTTTTTTTTTAAATAATGAATAATCAACTTTGTGCATGGTTATTACGTATAAATCATTTTTTATAGAAGCTCAAATTAAATAATCTTCACGTTCAACGAATGCACAACTTCTTAAAGATATTTATCTTTTGAAGTAGACCTAGATATTATCTATTGATTGTTGATTCTTGGCTAATGTTTTGTTTATCCATCAAATAATAATCGAGTAATACAGGCACGACAGAAATATTTCCAATTTTTAAATACATTGATTTTGTATAAGTCTTCAAACATTAAATATTCACTATTAAAAATATAAGTAAATTAGATCATTGGTATCAAATCAGTCTTTATATCACTTTAGATAGAATTTGTGCTTTTTTCCGTTATTGCTTTTTTCGGCGCTGGAATAAAAAATAGATAAAATCACAAACAATTTATTCAGTATTTCATTATTTTTTTGGATTGTACTTATGTCACATTTGACACTTTATCTCCACTTCCATTGCTGATTTTGAGTTGAAAATATCGAAATGGAACAACCTAGATATGTATAGTTAAGAAAAAATGTATTTCCGTTCCATTTTTGCAAAATATGTATGAACTTTAATTTTAAATAATCTTTACTGGACTTTTATATTTCATTGTCTTTAATAACAATAACGATTTATATTTAAGAATAAACTCAGATCTCTACTAAAACGAATAAAATATACGTTCCCATAGGAGGCATACCTCACATAGCAAAAACCCCTGTTTTTGATCTGCAATATTGATACCTATCGGCAGATCGAGCACTCGTCATTGTTCAACCAAAATCTCTTTCTGAATCTTTTTTTCCTCCCTCACTTTTAAAGTGTAACGAATATCTGATCTATGCTACTCACAGCTAGATATGTCCTTTGGATGTAATATGTGAATCGCATAGTATTTTGCATTCGTACAATATTTGAAGTTCAACGTTGTGTTATTTGTATAGCATAAAATGCCTTCCGTTGGATGGATAGTATTATTATTTTACACACATAGTGAACCTACAGTACACCTCTTTGTCCGCCTCCACCTTTTGTCCCGGTAATCAATCATCCGCAGCATCTGCCCTGGGAAGTGGCACGCGCTACGTGACAGATGTTACGCACGGCGCCATGTGCCAATATGTGGTGGCCAATTACTTAATTGCCATAAGTGGGAGGCCGTGACCGGTCCATCGTGTGAAGAAAAAAAATGACACACCTTCGTTTTTCTCCGGTGTTAATTTTCAACCTTTTGCACTCGAAATAAATAAATCTAAAACTCGCGGTAAAAATGTTGATACAACGCTTCTCTTAGTTTCATTGAATTTAATGATATGCAGTAAAATAAAAAAATAATAATTAAAAATAAAGTACACGTATAATATATACAAATATTAATTAAATTCATAGTGTTTTTATTTTAAAAGATTAATTTAATACCTTAATAAGTAGTTGATTATATAAAAAAAATACGTAATATCATGCTTAATTTATTCAAAATGTAAATTATTTTGCTTAATAAAAAAAATAATTGATATGATTAATATTATATATTAATACGTACTTGAAAGACTTTTTTTAATAATTTGCAAAACTTATTTTAAATAGCTGATTATACACAGCACCGTATCAAATTAAAGATTATATCAACTTCCGAGGCGTATCTAAGATTACATACGTTCACCTGTGTTATTAACATATGCATTTTTTTAATCAGCCATCAAATATTTTATTACAGCAAACCATAACACATTATGGTATAAATATGTGCATACATAATTATAACTCAAAAAAATACACACGAATATGTAAACGAAAATAATATATTATAGGTAGAAATATACAAGCAAATCATAATACTGAAATTTCGTTGATAAATATACCTTTCCAACGCCTTCGTTTTTGTTATTGTATTATTACTTAAAAACATTCCTTCTTATGTCCTGTAAGGTATTAAACTCGTTATGTTTATTCTGTAAAAGCTTTTTTTAATGGCATGTACTCTCTTTTTGGCACTGACACATGTCAGACCTATTTCGTTTTTTTTTTGTTACACAATTAAATATTTAATTTGCTTGCAAATTATATGCTTATAAATAGCAATATTTTTGTCACGTGAAAAAGATTTATATGGAAAATATATTCACGCTGTATCATTAGTTTTCTTTTATGACGCATCTAACTAATGTAATAATTATATTATTCTCTCTCTAGTGTGAATAAATTGGCGGATGGACCTCTAAATTTTGGCTGTTTCTAGTGATAAGATATTTTTTATTTAAGTTTTGCAAGTAACGGTAAACGCATTGTTTTATTTTCAATTTAACTTATATACATATATAATAAATAAATATAATATACTACAATTCGTTTTGCATATTAAACTACAATATTAATTTTGAAGATAGAAAAAAAAATAGTTAGTTCATATAGTTGTATCACATTTACACGTTAGGAAGAATCTTTTTGCACGCTCGAACTCGTGGCTATACTAATTTATAGCATCCTAGTAGCATCCATAATTTTCTTACGTCTTCCTGAAAAGAGTTTGAGAAGACCAGCACGGTAAAGCCTTTTCATTGGTTGAATTAAACTTCTTACATTAAAAGTAAAATAATAGCTAACATAATTCGTTTTTAATGTTTTTATTCGGATGAGAAGTAATATCTATTTAGGAACCCATTTGGTTTTGAACAAATATTTGAAGATCCCTCTATCCTTCTATGCTCCTTTTTGGTTATAATAATCAACAGGAAGATTTTTTTTATTTCAGTCCCCTTATATGATTTTTTGTTTTTACAATTATCATAAGTCTCACTTTATGAATTACAAATACATTTCCGAAACAATTGACTGTAATACGCTCATATTTTAAAAAAAATATTTTTTATTATATAATTATAATTCCGATCGGTCATCACAATTTAGGTTTTCCTAGATTTTCCTAAGCTCGCAAAAAAATGTCGTGGTGAATGATTAAAATATGTGGTAATATCGAGGTAGGTTGTGCATAATGCTATTGATTTTAAGCTGTGATATTAGTTTATAATACAAATTTACAGACTTTGATTCTGGTAAATACTAGTTGTATTGTTTTACGGTTTATATATTTGAATATTATCTGTTTACATATACATATATAATATTATATATATGGATTTTTAGAAGTTCGGGTGGATTAATATTTTTTAAATTTCGGGATTCATCGTGATTTTCGTTTACTTTCTTTCTATATTTCGGCTGCGATTCTCCAGCCATGGTCACGATTTTTTTGCGGATAATTCGTGACCACGGCTGTAGAATCTCAGCCGAAATATAGAAAGAAAGTAAGCAAAAATTGCGATGAATCCCGAGATTTCAAAAAAAAAAATATATGTCTATATAAATAACATAAATTATATCAAAAATTATAAATCCATGAGTGAATAATGGATTTATCGTAATTTTTATCGTGACATAAATTACGTGGAAACATCGTTAATATTCATATAAAACGATTACGAATATATTTGGTGCTTTCTACAACCCTGCGCAGTGACAATATTTTAACGATTGTTTGAATTGTTCGCAACAAAAAATGTACGTTATTACAGCACAGGGTTAAATTGAGGAACAAAAAATGTCGACGGGTGACCAATTAAATATTTACATATAAACCGTTTGTCACCGGACACTGAGAACATATGTATACATATTGCGCTCATTTTAATACACATACTTATATGTGTATATTGGTATGTGTATATGTATATATATATATATATATATATATATATATATATATATATATATATATATATATATATATATATATATATATATATATATATATATATATATATATATATATATATATATATATATATATATATATATATATATACACACATACTTATATACATATATAATATATATTAAATTTATGTAATCGCAAAAAGTACGGTATTTGACATCACGTTAAGTTTTATTTATTTATTTTTTTATATCATATAAAACATTTCCGCTAACGTAAGCATGAATTTGACTTAAAAATCTACGGCATTGTATTTGTAAGTTATGGTAAACTGCACTTAAAAATTTGATTATATTTATATCATCCATACATTTGTTTAAATATTAAAATCCCATATGAGCGTAATTTTGTTTATTTATATTATATATGATAATGGAATTATAATTAATAATTATAGTTAAAGATATTTTTTATGCATGCAATTTTGTTGATTTAGTTTATTAAATGCTACATAAATATATATGGTAATTTGTGTATTATAAACTGAATTTATAAATTCTTCCCATTAACCTAAATGCATAAATAAACGTGTAAAAAACTAAAAGCACTTTACACATTTTATCTGATCGGTTACTACTTCTTGTCACCTGATAAGTTCTTACTTTTTTTCCCGAAGATTAGAATAATCAATGTTATCTGCATCCATTTGAATAAGTGTCACTTTGCACATAATGGTGACTTGTAAAAAATAACATCAATTATGTACCTGCAGATTTGTCAGTCATTCATCACGCAAAGTGCGGAAAGGATTAAAAATCATTATGGAATATTTTAATATGAATATAAAAAATATACATATATATTTTGTATAAACATTCATATTCAATGTTAGATCTAACTAATATAACATTTTTTTATAAAAGTAATTTTGCTCTTTATATTAGACGTAGTTACCATTATGTACATTTCATATAGAGTGGACGACGGATAACGTACACATTTTGTGTGTCGCTTTGGCAAAGAATTTTGAACAATAGTGAATTCCTGCGATGTTTCATTTGGGCCTTTGTCCCAAAATTTTCCGGTAAATCTGAGATTATATGGCGCCTTAGGACTTTACCATTCACTCCGTAAATACTTAAGATTATATCAAAAGCCTTCTAAGAAAGCAATAATATATAAACAGCAACAAGTTCAAAGTAATTTGATGGATAAAGTATGAGCGATAAACATCATTCGATCCAATGATTAAATAAATGAACTTCATTAATTTCAACCAATACCATATTTGGATGCAGGTATGGTTGAACTTTCTATTTGTGCATGTTTTGAACTTTCATTTAATTTAACGATTTTTTTCTATTATGGATAGTGCTTCGTGTATCATAACAAATTTAAGCGTTTTTTGTGACTGACTAGAACAAACCATTCGATTTTATAGCGTTATATGAATTTTTCATTTTTATTGCTAAAGTTAATTAGATAAAAGACAGTGTAATTTCAAAAATAAACACATTCTCGCTTTTAAAAGCTATAAGCAGAATCTTTGGCGTAATCTCATATGTGTTCAATATCTTTACAACCAATCGTTCTATGCACGGTTCTGATAGATCAGAATTTTACCGAAGCATAAAGGAACCACCAACCTTGAGGGTTAATTTGCGCTATGAATTCAGCACAAATTGGATGCATGGAATTTTAAATCCCATCAAGATTTGTATCTTCATATATTATCTTGAGAATTCATCTATTCATATATTATTATAAAACATACTTTGATATTGATTTGAAAGCCATTTATAGTAAATACATAGATAATTATTTAAATTATATTTTTTTGTATTTATAAATTCTCTTACTGTTGTAATTATCTGTATACTAATACATTTATTTTTATACAGTTTAACATAAAGACAATATTTAAGCTTCACTATTTTCACAAATTAATGAGCTGATAGCATTTTAGAAAAAAGTGATTTAATTAAAGTATTCGATAAATTTAATTATTTTAAGGAAAATTACCTATTTGGCTTATGAAGGTTCAAAAGAAAAATTCACTTTAAGTGATGGTTTAGGATGTTGGAAGTGTAAAAACTTAGTTGGAAAACTGTCAGAATAATTCAATAGATATTAGTAAATCCTGAAATGAGTGTCGTTTTTCAATAAAACCAAAAAATAACTTTAATACTTAAAAATATAATTTTCTTCTAAAGATATAATCTTCTCTCGCCTTTCAGTCATTTTTTATAATTCCATTAACATAATTCAATTTCTCCACAAAGGGATGCGCATTGTCTTTTATTGAAAATTTCATGGCTTTTTAACTTTCTCGTGCAAATGATCTAGCTTATCACAATATAAGCTTACTGTTATTGTTTGGCTATGCTAAAGAATTTCGTAATGCATAATCCTT